>NC_090761.1:54920689-54965689 GCF_036898095.1 Palaemon carinicauda | reverse complement strand
CATTGAACTTTCCTTACTAATGTTGTTAAACATCAACCTTGATGTTAAAGTTGTCATTATATCTAGTATTCACAAGTCTTGTGGATTCGCACCAGTTTTAAAAACAGCGTCATCATGGGCTGAAGGTACCCAGCTTTCACTGGTAATTCTCACCTGCCACCCCTTCAGTTGCTTACCAAGTTACCCTACCCAACATTACTCGAAATCTTTGAATTAGACGATTTTGACCAGCATGCAAAGGAGATAGAAATAATATGAAAACAACTACAAAACCAAGTTTTGAGGCTACCGCCTGTATCTTCATATAAATGAAGATTGATAATGTGTTGTAAAGTAAGGGATGTCTTTGTCAATAGGTTTTTATATAAACATGCTAAATTATTGAAAACGTATAATGCGCTAAAAATTTCTCAAATATTACAGTCTGAAATGCTCATAAGTTATTAATTTTTGTCTAGTTAGTCTGTCTGTCTAATATTTTAGCCTCCACGGAAATGGTAATGTTGTTAGTGCAAGATAATTGGGAAATATTATGCCTCTTCAAATTTATTCGAATAAAAGTACCAAAGCTAAATTGTATGGTTATGCGTATTCTATGTTCTGAAAATATGGTTTTCGAAAAATTCATTTCTAGCTGTGTGCTTTATCTAAGGCTTGTTTCTCCATGATCAGATCAGATTCAGGTTGAGGCTTTGTCTTTGCAACGGCGCCTCTGTGTCTTTTAGTTTTGTGTATTCCTTATTTTCACTAGTTTTTCTCTTTTCATCCACATCTGTTGTAGTACACTTTTCTTATTTTCAATATTTCTTCTCAAAACAGGAATTTTCCAACTGTTTGTGCACTATCTTCTTCGTATGGTTGTTGGAGCTCAATTGCTTTTATTCTTATATCACTAAACTGTGGACAATATAACATAAAGTGGTTAGCATTTTCTTCTTCATCACAGAATACACAGTTTATATTTCCATCTTGGTGTCTATTTTATATATTCAAGCCCAATGAGTTTGTCCTTGTTCTGAATAATAAAATTGACTAAAATGTGTTGTCATACACTTCCTCCTCCTTGATTTCACTTTTCCAGTTTTTATACAAAATTAGACTCTCCTTACACTCCATTTCACTCTTCCATTTGCTTGTGTCCCATTCTCTTGTTCTCTTCTTTATGTCCTCTTTCGTACATCTCTTGACTTCTCTCATCGTCATCCCACATTCTTCAGCATACTTCTTCACATGCATCTACCACTTCCTCTCTTTTTCTTCCATATCATTGACTATTGTTGATAGTAAGTCCTTTTCTCCCTTATAAATGCTGTTAAGGTACCCCCAGCTTTCCATCCATTACCCTTGTTTTCATAGCAGATGCTCCTACATCCCCTCTCAAGGCTACAATTGCTGTATTCTTTACACCCCCTAACATCCTTCTATACACTCCATTCTCTATTCTTTGCAACTTTTCTATTCCCGTTTCCGTTAAGTTAGTTACGTTTGTTCCATATAATATAGAAGGTAGTGCTACACTTTTCCAGTATGCTTTCCCTATCATTATCTTATTACAACTTTTTTCTATGATCGAATATGTAAGATTAGCTAGCTTTTGCGCCTTAACTATCATTTCACTTTTCTGTGTTTTGAACATATTCCTACTATCATCTACCTTGATACCTAGGTATTTAATATTGCTTACTACTCTTATTCCCTCTATATTATCTGGTTTCTCCTTCATATTATATATAAGTACGCTACTTTTGTCTCTATTTATGTCTAAACCACACTGCTTTCCTATATCTATCGCTTTCCTTATGTTCAATTCAGCATCCTCTATATTCTCAGCAAGCACTAGGACATCATCAGCAAAAAATACTACTACTAGCTTTATAATATAATTTTTAAAACCATTACCTTCCTTTTCTACTTGTTTTATAATCTGATAAGTGATTAATTTGAATAATGTTGTAGAGCCAGTACAGCCTTGCTTTATTCCACTACTTACGCTCAATTTTTGCTCTACTCTTTCCCCTATGTCTAACGTAATCGAGTCTCCCACATATACTTCTGCTATAGAGTTAATTATACTAGTATGTACTTTATATTGCTTTAATGTTTCTATCAGTGCTTCCCTTTTTATGGAATCGAAAGCTTTTTTTTTTTTAGATCTAAAGAGGCAACTATGAGTTTTTTTTCTTATTTTTGAAAGTTTCTTCGACCATGTACTGTAAGATGAATATATTATCCTCGATCCTTCCTCCCTCTGTAAATCCCGCTTGACTATCCTCTATGGTATTATTACTTTTTAGATGTCCTTCTATTTCATCCTTGATAAAAGCCATGTATATTTTATATGATATATTTGTGAGTGCTATTGGTCTCAATTGCTTTGCTGTTGGTTTGTTTTTCTTTTTTAACATTTTTGTTCTGGATTCTTTCCAGCTTTTGGGTTTTTCTTTGCTGGCTAGTTCCTCTTTGTAGCAGTTCACTAGCGTATTCTTACATATATCACTTATCATCATTGCTTTGTAATGGTCTGGCTTTAGTCTATCTGGCCCAGCTGCTTTACCTTTATTTAGGTGTTTTAGGCATTTTTCTAATTTACCTTTATTCATTTCAGCGGCAGGCATGGGTTTAATCATTCCTTTGACATTTAGTACAGCATCGTAATGCTCCCTTAGATATTCAGGTATACAATATTCATTTATTATCATAATGTCGTTTTCTCTTCTCAAATTATCCAGGTATTCACCCTCCTTCTCATTCCAGATCTCTGTTATTCTATTTTCATGTGTATTGTAGACTGTTTCCCAAAATTTTACTAATTCTTCTTTAGCCTCTTCATCTGATAGTTTATTTCCTCTATCTCCATATAATTGTATTGCCTCGCTTTTTATTTCTTTGCTATTTCTTAATTTGTTTATGTTTTCCCATAGTTTATTGTTTTTATCATCTTTTATCTCCCTGGTCTTCTTTTTCTCATATAACGTTATGCTATCTTTCACCATGAAGAAATTCGTCTGCACCATCTCTTTGCCAAACACACTTGTCCAAGAACCCTTAATTATTCCTATTATATTCACGGTACTGATTAGTTTTATTATTAAAAGCTAAATAATGTTTAAAACAAAATTTATTTTGGTATTTGACAAGCCATGATTTTTTTTATATGACTTTTTTAAAACTTAGGACATTAGTTATTTGTATAGTTTTACCCTTATTACAGTTGCCAGTTATAGACTTTTGGGATATTATTTTCCTAGCTATATAATGAAAATTTATCCATTCTACCGAAATAATTTAAAAAATAACATATACCTAGTTATTATATTTATTATAAATTTAGTACTTGTTCCTTAGAGCCAAAGGTCATAGATCTCGTATATAGGAAAAAGTTGCCAGTTACTATTTATTCATCGCTGTTGTGTTGTTTTTTCTGCCATTAGATGTCCTTAGCGTAATCTATTTTGGTGCTTCTTTTAAACATGGTGAGATCGTTTACGTGGAAAGAACTTATGTATAACAATTTGTGATAATATAGGTAAATTTTATGTATTTTCAGTAGCCTACTAGAATTAATGTGACCCGAGTCCCGGTTTTAGGCGGGACAACCCCCCTATTTTGAACGTCTGTCCCGCTTTTTTTTTAGTTATCAAAATGTCCCACTTTTGTAACATTTATGAGTCTTGTCCCGCTTTGTTCGCGTTTGTCTCGCATTTTTTTTATTTTTTATATACTATATATGGTGTGTGTGTGTGTGGGGGAGAGAGAGAGAGAGAGAGAGAGAGAGAGAGAGAGAGAGAGAGAGAGAGAGAGAGAGAGATCTGGTCATTATAACAACAGATATAAACTTACACAGTAGACTGGATATATTGCACAAGTAGCCTACTAGTGGAGATTATAGAAGTCTAAGATGCCTTATATTATTCACTATGGCATTACCCTAAAAGACTAATGACTATCTGGATTGTCAATAACACTGTATCTCTTCTGAAAGATCAAATTTAGTTCCAGCAGTCTGGTTGATGTTGCTTGAAAGTTTCGTCATTAAGAGTAATGGACGAACTTTCTTTCTAAAGATATTTCATCACATTTTTCTATAATTGTATCTCTATTCAGTTTGATATTTTTCCATGGGTTTCGATATAATTTAGTCTTGGAAGTATTATCACGAAGAATCATAATTTTGTAAACTTGCCTCAGTGCTCAGTATTTTGTTATCTGTCTTGATATAACTACCCTACTTCTTTGTATATTACTTGTATGAAAGTGACCTTTGAATTTTACACTGCAATCGTTTTTAGTAAAGTGTAGTATCCACTTATTAGATAAGATCTTTGTTTAATGATGTATTTCGTCTACCATGGCAAGGTCTAGTAGTTTTTATACTGTCTTTGCCCAAAATCTACATACGTGCAGAGAGAGAGAGAGAGAGAGAGAGAGAGAGAGAGAGAGAGAGAGAGAGAGAGAGAGAGAGAGAGAGAGAGAGAGAGAGAGAGAGAGAGAGAGTGTTTCTTGGATTCAATTCTTGATTGCAAATTCACTTCTGAGAGAGAGAGAGAGAGAGAGAGAGAGAGAGAGAGAGAGAGAGAGAGAGTGTCTTGGATTCAATTCTTGATAGCAAATTTACTTCTGAAAAACGCTATCACTTTCCTCTTCAGTTAAAAAAAAAATGTACATTGAGGAAGTCTTTCAAGATTTGTTGCGATCTATGTATCATGAGGAAATATTTTAGTACTTTCATTCTACCATGTTTTAAATATTGGTCTCTTATCTAGTCTTAAACTGCTGACTCTCCTCTTAATTTGTTGGACAAAAATTTGCGGTTTATTAACACCAGGAAACATCGTTCATTTAGTTCTTTATGTTACGTAAGGGGTGTTACTATCCTTTACATCCATATCTTCCTAATAGACCGTACCATCCTATACGTAGTAGTAGATATGCAATTCATTCTAACAGTCTTGTCTTCTCTATTTTAAGGTTTAATAATACGCAGAGTTTTAGGAGTTTTACTTCACCTGTGACCAGATTGTAGAATGATTTTCCTAATCTGCCTAGTTGGTCATGTTATCAAAACAACCACAGCATCAGTGGCTAGTGATTATATATATCTATCTATTAAACAATGTATGATGTTTAATTATTGGTCAAGAGGCTTAAAGACCACTCTGAGAATTGATAGAATTATAAAAAAACGTGTTAGGAATTTTTTTCTAATAAAGCATTTCATATAAGGCCTACCAAATCTTTATTATTTCTTTTAGAATAGTAAAAGATAGCATTCTAAATAACTTGGTTCCTAAAAGATTGATCATTCTCTCTCCGAAGATTTTTTCGTCATTAGATACGGCCATCTCTAGATACGGCGCCTTTTCTTTGAAAATCTTCGGTAAAAGATTAATTTTAGCTAAAGTGGACAGATTTCCAGTAATATATGGTGATTAAAGTACATAGTTAATATGATTAAAGATCACTGTCTTATTCAACCTTCACACATTAGAATGTTAAATATGTTTTGCAAGTTTATTTTAATCTATGATGCTGGAGTCGTCTGCTTCATCATTATTCCCAAGCTTTTTTGCAAAATTTCTTTAGATTTCTAATAATTTTTTACTTATTTTGAGTTTTTTTCACACTAAACAGTATTTGTTTTATAAATATTATTTTTATTTAATAGTGTATATGCGTTAAATAAATTATTGATTAATATTTTAAATAAAAAAACAATAGTTAATGTTTTGCAGATTATCTTTATGATAAGTGAAGACCGGAAAGTCGCTAAAATTTCTGTGAGCATTTTCCTGGTTACTAGAGCTTGTTGACAACAGGTGGTGCTGATTAGTAATTTCAATGAATTGTATTTGTCACTACCGTACGGCTGAATAATGATAGCATTCATACATGATTAAAGAAAGGTACATATTTTGTAGAAAATCGTTAGCTATATTAGTGTATTACTGTTAAGGGCTTAAATTAGAAAATTCTTGTTATAAGTCCGTAGGACTTATCAGTGAACTTTAGTTGAGCCCGTTATCAATAGATGGCGCGGATGTAGTGCTACAACGCACGGGTTTTTGTAGATATTTTCGGTCTTCCCACTTTCACTTAGGTTTTGTTTTTATTATGTTGTTAATATGTGTCACCAGATGTCCTCAGATGTCTAACATGTAACTATGTTACAGATCCCAGATGTTCAGAAATTCAGAATTTAAGCCTGAGATTCCCAGCTGTTTGTGATGTCTAAATAGCTGACATTTTAATTTTCACTCAATAGTGCTGACACTTCAGGGAAAATGAAACAAGTTCCCAAGCCACTGTGACAAAAACAAATAAAACTGTCATTGTCGCCACCTACTGTAAGGCAGGTAGGACTCGTTTATTTCTAAGTACAATTTTAATATTTAATCTCAAGAGAGACACCTACTACTGTACTTAATCAGGTGCCGGTTTAGTATGTGGCCTACCTTTCGAATATGGCCTACGAAATTCTATCTGTTTTAGTATGTGGCCTAACCTTACCTAACCTAACAAGCCAGGTGGGCTACCTACTGAACCAGAATAAAAAGGTAGGCCACATATTAAACCGGCACCTTTAATTATTTTTAATTGATAGATTATTTTTTTCCAGGCTGTGACATGGTGATATCTGATCAAAATTTACCGAACTTTCTTAATAAACCTTTATCATTAACATTCATATGGTTACCATACATTATTACTGTACACTTAGGGGTGTCTGCCGTTTATGGGGACAGGGATATCTTTCTTATTACTAGCCAAATCGTATTTCATTATGGGGTTGATGTTCTTTACAATTTTCTAACATACCATAATATGATGTTAATTTATCGTTTTGACTAATAACACAATTTACCTTTACCACGGCAATATTTTCTAAGTTCAGCATGGTCCGTACGCAAGTCACGGGTAGCTCCTGCTTAGTTTCCAACTTTCCCGATAGACAGAGCCCGTGTCATCCCAGTCTAAGAAACGTTCGGTTTTACAAATTAATACTGTCCCGTCAATCTACATATTCACCCCTTAGTTAAGTATGTAGTTTTTAAGGACACGTCATGTTTAGTGACATTTGATACTGCTGGGATATTTATCATGAAATGTTATGTTAGAAAAAGGCCGTTACAATGCGTCGTATGCTGAAGCCAAGGCCAACTTACTCGGTCGTAAAATTTCCCGCAATCATTGTTTCCTACCTGATTATAATAACACCCGTTTGGCGGCGCTCGATTCGCATATCAGCTGGTCGCGCAAGCATGAACAGTTTTCGATGTTCGTACGTATGTTTTCGCTAATTTCAACAATTTTCATTTTAATCTCTTGTTAAGATTGTTATTTCTTTCGAAATCGTCCCAAAATTATGCCGAATACTATTTTGTTTTATATACAAACAAAGGTTAGGTTATCCAGCATCTAGTTAAGATATTTCGTCAGATAAAGCCAGTGTCAAACAAAGCAACTGAACTAACCCTTTCGTGGGCCGCGTGATTTCAAATTTTTAATCCCCCCCATGACCCGAGATTGACCTACAGCCGACCCTTTCCAACTCTAACCGCCGTGATGGATAGACCTGTTCCGTATAGTTTCTCTGTGAGTGATATTTTCGAGTTTATCTCCCGTATTGATCAGATTGATGCAATTAAGACCCTCAGATATATACATCTACGTGATTTCACTCGTGTTACCCCCGAATTCTTTCACTATTTATTTCGAGAAGGCCTCTTAAGGGATTTTAGAGGTACATGTAAAAAGTGTAAAACAGGTGATGTGGCCCTGATGTGGTTTTAGCGACTACGAAATTTAAGGTAAGCCTGAGTAACCTATAATATGATCATGTCGATAAGATATAATTTTGAGTGCTGCCCAAAGCTTCTTTTCTGTAGGAGAGAGACTTACGAAGGGGGTCCGGGGGCTTGCCCCCGGGTAGGGGTAGTGACCTGGGAACTACTAGGATTGGTTAGGTTTGGTTTGTGGGGTTTGTATGTTAGCAACAGTGTTTGGGGGGTCGTAGGGGGGCGTCAGCCCCCCCCCGTTTAGTTCACGATGAAGGTAAGGACATGGAACTTCTTTTCTGTAGGAGAGAGACTTACGAAGGGGGTCCGGGGGCTTGCCCCCGGGTAGGGGTAGTGACCTGGGAACTACTAGGATTGGTTAGGTTTGGTTTGTGGGGTTTGTATGTTAGCAACAGTGTTTGGGGGGTCGCAGGGGGGCGTCAGCCCCCCCGTTTAGTTCACGATGAAGGTAAGGACATGGCTTGTAGGTCAGGTTAGGAGGGGAATTTTGGGTTAGTTGTCCATTTTTCTCGCACATTTCCGACATCCATGACCAGAGGGTTCCTAGTATGTAGATTGTTGGGACAAGCATTTACAAAACCAGTGAATTTAATATTTCATTCCGTGATCATTCCCGCGAAAAAGAGCAGATTTTCCTAATTAGTTTCCAACTTTCCCGATAGATAGAGCCCGTGTCATCCCAGTCTAAGAAACCTTCGGTTTTACAATTTAATACTGGTTTTACAATTTAATGCTGTCCCGTCAATCTACATATTCACCCCTTCGTTAAGTTTGTAGTTTTTAAGGACACGTCATGTAATCATTCCCGTAAAAAGAGCCGATTTCGGACTGTTTTTTACTCGATTTCAAGAAACATTCGGTTTTACAATTTAATACTGTCCCGTCAATCTACATTATTTAACAAATCATTCCCGTAAAAAAGAGCCGATTTCGGACTTTTTTACCTCGATTTTCGGCCGGTCAAAGGGCTGTCCCCATAAACGGCAGAGGCTCCGAAAATTTATCGTAAGATTCTTGTTGAATGTAATTTTTAACTGCGTAATGAAACAAGTTAGTGGTAAGTTGTAGAAATAGGCCAAAACTTCATCATATTGAATATACCTGGTACGAATTGGACTAAAATATTTTTGATGTTTTCATTTTGACCCCCCTCCAAAAAAAAAATATTGGGGGAGATACAGATTCGTAAATAGTATGTAGAGTAAGGTGTTACCAAAATAATAACAGATTCATCTTGTGTTGTGTAGGTGCCTCCCCTAATGTAGTTAAATACCATCCATAGGAATATGTGTTCATCTGTAACACGAACATTCATTTATTCAAATGCCGTTTAAATCTACTGGCCTCATGGATCACATCTTTGACCATGTTTAGGAACTGGCTATGCTTTGATGAATTTAGCTAATGAATCCTCTATGGATTTATTGAGTATGAAAAGCTCAAGATAGAGACGACTGGTGAAATCTAACCAAGGTCCTTTGCGTCAATAGACGTAGTAGGCGAAGATGATGATGTAACATGAAGGTAATTTAACAATTACAATACAGTATCGAGGTATCTTTAAATTACACCATAAGTTTAGGGTGTAGCCATATTTATTTTTAACTTCGTCACACTCCTACACACTACCTTTGTTGTATATATTTTTGGGGGGTAAAGCTTGGGAAAACAGAACAATTCTTTGTAATTCATTATTTAGTAAAATGCATAAGAGAGAAAGATTAATGAACTCGTGTTATATAGCAAATTTTTTCAAGTTGTGTTTTTCTTCATAATGTCATGCACCATAAGTCCTGTAACTTGTAGCCTAATAATGGTTTTCTCTTTTTTTTTTACGAATTTTACTTTGAATTAGCCAATCAGTATCCATATATTTTTCAATATTAATCTTACCCGATAATCATGTAGCTGTCAACTCCGTTGCCCGGCAGAATTCTACGGAAGGGATACGCCAGCGATCGCTATACAAGAGGGGGGTGTACTCACAAGCGCCACCTGTGGCCAGGTACTGCAGTATTTCTTGTTGACACCACCTCAATTTTTCCTCTGTCGTGCCTCCGGCTAGACCTACATGGATACGCTGTTGATTCTGGAGTTTTTGCTCACGATTTGGTGATGTATTTGCTCTAGAGTTTAGCTTTCGCTATTCAGGAAGTTTTATCATTAGCTTAACTAGCTTTTGGAATTAATTTGATTAATTATGGTGACGAAGAGAGTATGAACTCTCTTTCACTTTTAAATGGCCGACCCTTCCCTTAGACGGAAGTGTTGGTGTCTAAGAGAGTATAGACTCTCTTTCTTAATTTTGCTTAACAAAAGTTATAGATTTATTTTATATCTCTCCGCATTTTATAGGCCTCTTCGATTAACTTCCTTTTATTATAAACTTATTAAAATTAATTTTTATATTTGTTTATATTCGACCTTTCCTAATAGTAGGCGGTCTTTTCTTGGTACCGAAGTTAATTAACATTGAGCCCGTCATTTCGATTTTACCTGTTAACATATTATGCTATTTTAATGTTTTTGAAAGAATTTCTTTGATAGTCTCGTACTGTTTTCAAAGTTGAACTAACGTTTTGTTTTGTCTCTGCAGTTGTTGACGTTCAGAACGTTCAACTTGCGCTCTATCGTTACGATAGAGAGAGAATTTTCACGGTGTCACGTTGCAGTAAGAGTAACCGTTTCTAGCGTTTTGTTCATTCTTTCTTAGCTTAATGGTTTTAATTCTAATAAAGGAACTTTTTATTTGGGAAATCTTTCAGTTTTTTTCCTTTAACAATAATATGTTTTAACGTTATATGATTGGGCTCTTCTCTCAGGTTCTAAGTCAAAATAGAGAGAGAGAGAGAGATAGAGACGGAGGGAGAGATAGGAGGATAAACGTTTCGTTCAAGCGAGTAACGTTGTTATCGTTTTTGCTCTTCTCCCTAGTCTCTTTAGGGGAAGAAGGTAAACGTTTCTAGAGTTTTATTCTTGTTCTCAAGCTTTATGCGGTGAGAGATTTTAAACGTAGTTTATTTGATCTAGTGTTTAGTCTCTTTCCAGCCACTGAATTATTTATCTTTCATTAGATTTTTCTGTTACATTGTAATTCTGTTTTCGCAATTACTAACTTTTAAGGAAGGATAGAATTGCGTGTTTCAGGTACAAACCACTTAAAGTTTCGAGTTCAGTGAAATAAGTGCAAACAGAAAATCAAAAGTGATAAGTGATTAGCGCAAAGTGTTACAGTGTTGCGTTCGAGGGTTCGTCTGTTCGTGCCAGTTGTTCGCCTAGTCTGGGACCTCTTACAAGCTCCCAAGCCCAGGGGAGAAGTAATGTCGAAGGACTTATGGGTTCAGCAGGCCTTGATCGACGAACAGACGTTTTTCCCTCCGTGGTTTCGGGTGTATCTACACACGTTGCCGACGTGATCACCCCACCCACACAAAGACGAGAGAGCCCTTTTATTCCTCGTCTGCGGAAGAGGTTTCTCGCAGAAACCATGGACCAAATCTTGCAGCTTTTAAGTGCAAGTCGGTCCCTTCCGCACAAGTCCAACTCCTAGGTGTAGCCATTAGCCCTGGGTCATTTCGGACTTTCTGCAGTACGACAACTGCACACCTCCCAGAGAGGCAAGGTGGTATCGCAACAGGCAGTAGCTCCGTCTGTTGCCGCACCAGCTGTTTTAGACCCTCAGTCTCAACGGACAGTAGCTCCGTTTGTTGTTGTCTTTCTTAAACTCTAGTGGTCTTTGCTGCAGACAATGCAGTCTCAGCTTGCGGTGTTGATGCAGGAGTTTCAGGCAGAGAAGGTTAATACACCTCCTCCTGCGAACGCTCCTCCTCCTCTGCGCAGTACAATCTGCCAGACGTATGAGGTTGAGGTTCCTCAAGCTACCTCCATGCGTGAGCTACCGCGTTGGGAGTTGCCAGTTACCAGCGTTGTGCAGCAACCTCCACCTTCCTTAAGGCAACCTCAACAATGGGAACAGGAGTCTTATGCCTTACTTCCTCCTCTTCCTTTGAGGCAAGAGTTTCTTGCAGTTAGACCATCTTCGAGGCAACAACCTCTTGAGGTACGACAACCTCTACCATCCTTGAGGCAGCCACCTCAGCTCTCGCAGCTGCTACCTCCACTTTCCTCAAGGCGAGAACCTCAACTCTTGAGGATAGCACCTCAAGAACCTCAACTCGTGAGACAGGAACTGCGTTCTGCGCAGCCGCTACCTCAACTCTCGCAGCTCACACCTCAAGAACCTCAACTCGTGAGACAGGAACCTGCTACTGCGCATCCACCTCAACCCTTGAGGCAAGCGCAACTCTTGAGGCAGGAACCTCATGCTATGAGTCAGCCACCTCAACGCATGCATCTGCCACTTTCTCCTCAGCTTGAGCCTCTTCCCATTCAACTTTGAAATAACAAATGACAATAATAACACCTCATTACTTTCATAACTGGCATTTGTAAAACATATACATGTATGCCTACACAAACATTATGATAATGGAGGTTATTCGTATTACTTAAAAAAAAAAAAAAAAAAAAAAAAATATATATGTATTCCTTGCAATATATTTTTAACAAAATCGCAAAAATATGGCAAAAATATCTTCAAAACAAAAATGAATCATGAGTTATGAATGTAATGTAAATATTATGTTGATATTAAAACCCCATGCAAGCATGCATGAAGTAATGCAGTGTTGCCAACAGGGCGAGTTTCCCTTTCCTGAGGTGAAGTAGATTATAGTACGTATATTTAGTGCAGCTTAATTCTACGATTATCATGCCGGCTATCAAATTCATCAACAAAACAGTCTAAATCAATTCCCTCGGCACGTGCACTTTCAATGGACAGTAATGCGATATTACTCAATCTAGCACTGGTCATGGAATTTCTGAGAAATGTTACACGCCATGCAACATGCTCTGCTTACCTTACAGCATGCTCTACATACAGCATGCTCTGCATACAGCATGCTCTGCATACCTTACCGCATGCTTCTCAGTCACACATCTTTGGTTGTTGCCAACTCACTAGACTGTCAAGCAGTTTCATAACGTTGCCTTCTAGTCTGCTGCTTTTGCACCAGTGAAACCCTCACTGAGAGAACTTAGCTTTTCTCGGATATGGTCCCTGTAGATGAGAAAGTGCTTTTCTCCCTCCTTCTGATATTCCCTTGAGGACTCTGTCATTTGGAGAGGAGCCTTTAGCTGCGTAGCCTCCTATGGACTTTTATTTAAGCATAACATGCTTCCAGGGAAGGTAATGGTTCCACTTCAGTCGCTAACCCCGTCTGTTACCACACCTGCTCCCATAGACCTTGAGCTGTGTTGCAAGACATGCAGTCCAAGCTTAGTCCTTGTTAGAGGATTTTTTGTTTACGGAGTCAGTGTGTCACTGGGAAGACGTTCAACAACCAGCAGAAGTGACTTGTTGTGACGCAGTGCGGCAACCTCAGCAACCCGATAAGGAGTTGTCTGTACGACCCAGACAGTCTAGACAGCTTCGGGTTATCACTGTACTTCCTCGCTTCCCCATGGTTGACAGTTCACAGACTGTGCAGCAGGACCATGATCTTGTGTCCGGCTCCGTCAGACGACTGGCTTTTAAGAGCTCCCACAAGTCGTCGCTGTCTGGAGATTCTCAGATGGACTATGGATCTGACCAAGGAACTGGGCCTCCTGGTCAATTTTGAGGAGTCCCAGCTCGTCCCATCCCAGACCATTGTCTACCTGGGTATGGATCTTCAGAGTCGAGCTTTTCGGGCTTTTCCGTCGGCCACAAGGATCTTCCAAGCCCTAGAATGCATCCAGAGCATGCTGAGAAGGAACCGATGCTCAGTCAGGTAGTGGATGAGTCTAACAGGGACACTTTCATCGCTGGCCCTGTTCATCGTGTTAGGGAGACTCCACCTCCGCCCCCTTCAGTATCATCTAGCTGCTCACTGGATAAAGGACATGACGCTAGAGACGGTCTCAGTTCCTGTTTCCGAAGAGAGGAGGTCTTCTCTCGCGTGATGTAAGAACAGCTTTCTTCTCAAGGAAGTCTACCTTTGGCTGTTCAGAAACCCGACCGCCGTCTCCTCTCGGACGCATCAGACACGGGCTGGGGTGCGACTTTGGACGGACAGGAATGCTCGGGAACATGGAATCAGGAGCAAAGGACACTTCACATCAATTGCAAGGAGTTGTTGGCGGTTCTTCTGGCCTTGATAAACTTCAAGTCCCTCCAGCTTAACAAGGTGGTGGAGGTGGACTCTGACAACACCACAGCCCTGGCTTACATCTCCAAGCAGGGAGGGACTCTTTCGTGGAAGTTGTTCTAGATCGCAAGGGACCTCCTCATCTGGTCAAAAGATCGAAAGCTCACGCTGGTAACGAGGTTCATTCAGGGCGGTATGAATGTCATGGCAGATCGCCTCAGCCGGAAGGGTCAGGTCATCCCCACAGAGTGGACCCTTCACAAGAATGTTTGCAGCAGACTTTGGGCCCTGTGGGGTCAGCCAACCATAGATCTGTTCGCTACCTCGATAACCTAGAGACTCCTGTTGTATTGTTCTCCGATTCCAGACCCAGCAGCAGTTCACGTGGATGCTTTTCTGCTGGATTGGTCCCATCTCGACCTGTATGCATTCCCGCCGTTCAAGATTGTCAACAGGGTACTTCAGAAGTTCTCCTCTCGCAAAGGGACACGGCTGACGTTGGTTGGCTCCGCTCTGGCCCGCGAGAGAATGGTTCATAGAGGTACTGCAATGGCTGGTCGACATTCCCAGGACTCTTCCTCTAGGAGTGAACCTTCTACGTCAACCTCACGTAAAGAAGGTACACCCAAACCTCCACGCTCTTCGTCTGACTGCCTTCAGACTTTCGAAAGACTCTCAAGAGCTAGGGGCTTTTCGAAGGAGGCAGCCAGAGCGATTGCCAGAGCAAGGAGAACATCCACTCTCAGAGTCTATCAGTCTCAAGGGGAAGTCTTCCGAAGCTGGTACAAGACCAATGCAGTTTCCTCAACCAGTACCACTGTAACCCAGATTGCTGACTTCCTGTTACATCTAAGGAAAGTAAGATCCCTTTCAGCTCCTACGATCAAGGGTTACAGAAGCATATTGGCAGCGGTTTTCCGCCACAGAGGCTTGGATCTTTCCACCAACAAAGATCTACAGGACCTCCCTAGGTCTTTTGAGACCTCAAAGGAACGTCGGTTGTCCACTCCAGGCTGGAATCTAGACGTGGTCCTAAGGTTCCTTATGTCATCAAGATTTGAACCTCTCCAATCAGCCTCTTTTTAGGACCTCACATTAAAAACACTTTTCCTCGTGTGCTTGACAACAGCTAAAAGAGTAAGTGAGATCCACGCCTTCAGCAGGATCATAGTTTTCACATCTGAAACGGCTACATGTTCCTTGCAGCTCGGTTTTTGCTAAACGAGCTTCCTTCACGTCCTTGGCCTAAGTCGTTCGAGATCCCAAGCCTGTCCAACTTGGTGGGGAATGAACTGAAGAGAGTACTTTGCCCAGTTAGAGCTCTTAGGTACTATCTAAAAAGGTCTTAACCTTTACGAGGACAATCAGAAGCCTTATGGTGTGCTATCAAGAAGCCTTCTTTTCCAAGGTCTAAGAACTCAGTTTCTTACTATTCAGGCTTCTGATTAGGGAAGCACATTCTCATCTGAAGGAAGAAGACCTTGCTTTGCTGAAGGTAAGGACACATGAAGTGAGAGCTGTGGCTACTTCAGTGGCCTTCAAACAGAACCGTTCTCTGCAGAGTGTTATGGATGCAACCTATTGGAGAAGCAAGTCAGTGTTCGCATCATTCTATCTCAAAGATGTCCAGTCTCTTTACGAGTACTGCTACACCCTGGGACCATTCGTAGCAACGAATGCAGTAGTAGGCGGGGGCTCAGCCACTACATTCCCATAATCCCATAACCTTTTAACCTTTCTCTTGAATACTTTTTATGGGTTGTACGGTCGGCTAAGAAGCCTTCCACATCTTTGTTGATTTGGCGGGTGGTCAATTCTTTCTTGAGAAGCGCCGAGGTTAAAGGTTGTGATGAGGTCCTTTAGTATGGGTTGCAGCCCTTTATACTTCAGCACCTTAGAGTTGTTCAGCCTCCTAAGAGGAACGCTGCGCTCAGTAAGGAAGACGAACTTATTTAAGGCAGAGTAATGGCTCAAGTCGACTTCCTTACCAGGTACTTATAATTTCATTGTTATTTTGAATAACTGATAATATGAAATACGGGATACTTAGCTTCTTGATATACATGTACACTGGTTTTCACCCACCTCCCTGGGTGTGAATCAGCTACATGATTATCGGGTAAGATTAATATTGAAAAATGTTATTTTCATTAGTAAAATAAATTTTTGAATATACTTACCCGATAATCATGATTTAATTGACCCACCCTTCCTCCCCATAGAACCAGTGGACCGAGGAAAAATTGAGGTGGTGTCAACAAGAAGTACTGCAGTACCTGGCCACAGGTGGCGCTTGTGAGTACACCCCCCTCTTGTATAGCGATCGCTGGCGTATCCCTTCCGTAGAATTCTGTCGGGCAACGGAGTTGACAGCTACATGATTATCGGGTAAGTATATTCAAAAATTTATTTTACTAATGAAAATAACATATTGTAATAGTGCCTTTTGATTAGGTTCTCATCAAATTTGTTAAAAGATACAGTTATTTTGTTGATTTTCAATTAAATAAAATCTTAGCTGAGGCATGGCTACCATATGGAAGAGATCTGAACATACTCCAGACGAAGCTTTTTCAATATTAAACTTACCCGATAATCATGTAGCTGTCAACTCTGTTGCCCGACAGAATTCTATGGAGGGATACGCCAGCTATCACAATACTAGAAGGGGGTGTACTTACCAGCGCCACCTGTGGCCAGGTACTCAAGTACTTCTTGTTGACACCTCCTCAATTATTCCTCTGTCGTGCTTCTGACAAGACGTTCTGGGATACGCTTATGTTCTTGGAGTATTTTCACGACTTTGGTGAAGTATTTCTCTTTGATTTCGGCTGTCGCTTTACTGGAAACTTCTATTTTAGCTTAGTTAGCTTTTGGAATTAATTTGATTAATTTTGGTGACGAAGAGAGTATGAACTCTCGTTCACCTTTCAATGGCCGACCCTTCCCTTAGACGGAAGTGTTGGTGTCTAAGAGAGTTTAGACTCTCTTTCTTAATTTTGCTTAACAAAAGTTATAGATTTATTTTATATCTCTCCGCCTCTTATAGGCCTCTTCGATTAACTTCCTTTTATTATAAACTTATTAAAATTAATTTTTATATTTGTTTATATTCGACCTTCCTAATAGTAGGCGGTCTTTTCTTGGTACCGAAGTTAATTATCGTGAGCCCGTCATTTCGGTTTTACCTGTTAACATATTATGCTATTTTAAGGTCTTGAAAGAATTTCTTTGATAGTCTCGTACTTTTTCAAAGTTGAACTAACGTTTTGTTTGTCTCGGCAGTTGTTGACGTTCAGAACGTTTCAACTTGCACTCTATCGTTACGATAGAGAAAGAATGTTCACGGTTTCACATTGCAGTAAGAGTAACCGTGTCTAGCGTTTTGTTCATTCTTTCTTAACTTAATGGTTTTGATCCTAATAAGGAACTTTTCTTTTTGGGAAATATTTCAGTTTTTTTCCTTTAACAATAATATGTTTTAACGATATATATGATTGGGCTCTTCTCTCAGGTTCTAAGTCAAGAGAGAGAGAGAGAGAGAGAGAGAGAGAGAGAGAGAGAGAGAGAGAGAGAGAGAGAGAGAGAGAGGGAGAAAGAGGATAAACGTTTCCCTCAAGCCTGCCAGGCGTACGAGTAACGTCGTTATCGTTTTGCTCTTATCCCTAGTCTCTTTAGGGGAAGAAACTAAACGTTTCTAGAGTGATCTAGTGTTTAGTCTCTTTCCAGCCACTGAATTTTCTTTCATTAGATTTTTCTGTTACATTGTAATTCTGTTTTCGCAATTACTAACTTTTGAGAAGGATAGAATTGCGTGTTTCAGGTACAAACCACTTAAAGTTTCGAGTTCAGTGAAATAAGTGCAAACAGAAATCAAAGTGATAAGTGATTAGCGCAAAGTATGTCAGTGTTATGCGTGAGGGTACTTTTGTGCGCGCCAGTCGTCCTCCCAGTCCGGGACCTCTTGCAAGCTCCCAAGCCCAGGGGAGAAGCAATGTCGAAGGGCAAAGGGTTCGGCAGGCCTTGATCGGCACACAGAAGTATCCTCGGTGGTTGTGGGCGTGTCTTACCGAGACCGTCACTCCCACCCGCAGACGATTGAGCCCTTATTTTGCTCGTCTGCAGAAGAGATTTAGAGGAGAAAATAAAGGCAGAGTAACGCTGGTCTCAGGTCTCAAGACCTCTTAAACGTAAAGTCCAGACCTATGCCAGACGTACGAAGTAAAGTTCAACAACCCGGATGCAGTCATTGGGTTAGCTCTGACTCTCCTCAGTCATCAGTTTGTCGGGCTGAGAGTGCGCCTACACTCCCCCCGCCTATGCTCGCTCCGCCTGATCACAGTACCACCTGCCAGGCGTACGATGTTGTGGACTCTACTACAGTCCATGCAAGCACAGCTTTCGGACCTGATGCGTGAGTGTCGTGCTGAGAGTGTTGCACCTCCTCCTCCTCCTGCACCGGTGGTGCACCAACCGCCTGCACCCGTTCAGCCTGTGCTGCACCCGCCTGCACCGGTGGTGCACCAACCGGCTGCACCCGTTCAGCCTGTGCTGCACCCGCCTGCACTCGCTGCACCCAGTCGCAGCACCATCTGCCAGGCGTACGATGTTGTGGACTCTACTACAGTCCATGCAAGCACAGCTTTCGGACCTGTTGCGTGAGTGTCGGGCTGAGAGTGTTGCACCTCCACCTGCACCCTTTCAGCCTGTGCTCAACCCGCCTGCACTCGCTGCACCCAGTCGCAGCACCATCTGCCAGGCGTACGATGTTGTGGACTCTACTACAGTCCATGCAAGCACAGCTTTCGGACCTGTTGCGTGAGTGTCGGGCTGAGAGTGTTGCACCTCCACCTGCACCCTTTCAGCCTGTGCTCAACCCGCCTGCACTCGCTGCACCCAGTCGCAGCACCATCTGCCAGGCGTACGATGTTGTGGACTCTACTACAGTCCATGCAAGCACAGCTTTCGGACCTGTTGCGTGAGTGTCGGGCTGAGAGTGTTGCACCTCCACCTGCACCCGTTCAGCCTGTGCTCAACCCGCCTGCACTCGCTGCACCCAGTCGCAGCACCATCTGCCAGGCGTACGATGTTGAACCTCTTTCTGTGTTCGCTGTTCCCAGTGTTGTTCAGCCTCAGCCTTCTTTAAGGCAACCTTCGTTTTGGGATCAGGAGGATTACTCCACTCTTCCTCCTCCTCCCCTGGCTGCTCCACCGGTGGTGCAACTCTCGGTGGAGGTACAACCTCTTCCACCTGTGAGTCAGTCTCCTCAGCTGCTGCACCGAGCTCAACCCGTGCACCCTGATCCTGCGCCTCAGACACCTCTGCTTGCGGGAACTTTACCTTGTTCTGCGCAACCTCGGTCTCTTCACGCTCCACTCATACCACAGGAACAGGAACTTTCTGCACCTTCCACTGTTGTTGTTCCAGCTCGTTCTGACTCTGCTGTTCAGCATACCTTACCTCCATTTTCAAACCATGGCAAAAATATGAATCATGAGTTATGAATGTAAGGTAAACATTATGTTGATTTTTAAACCCCATGCAAGCATGCATAAAGCACTCTAGCACTGGTCATGGAATTTCTGAGAAATGTTAAACGCCATGCACACGCTCTGCTTTCCTTACAGCAGGCTCTGCTTACAGCAGGCTCTGCTTACTACATGCTCAGCATTCAGCATGCTCTGCATTCAGCATGCTCTGCATACAACATGCTCTGCATACAGCATGCTCTGCATTCAGCATGCTCTGCATACAACATGCTCTACATACAGCATGCTCTGCATACAGCATACTCTGCATTCATCATGCTCTGCATACCTTACCGCATGCTTCTCAACATATCTTGGGTTGTTGCCAACTCACTAGACTGTCAAGCAGTTTCTTAACGTTGCCTTCTAGTCTGCTGCTTTTGCACCAGTGAACCCTCACTCAGAGAACTTAGCTTTTCTAGGATAAGGTCCCTGTAGATGAGAAAGTTCTTTTCTCCCTCCTTCTGATATTCCCTTGAGGACTCTGTCATTTGGAGGGAGCCTTTAGCTGCATAACCTCTTATGGACTTTTATTTAAGCATAACATGCTTACAGGGAAGGTAATGGTTCCACTTCAGCCGCTAATCCCGTCTGTTACCACACCTGCTCCCATAGACCTTGAGCTGTGTTGCATGACATGCAGTCCAAGCTTAGTCCTTGTTAGAAGGGACTTGTTGTGACGCAGTGCGGCAACCTCAGCAACCCGTTAAGGAGTTGTCTGTACGACCCAGATAGTCTAGACAGATTCGGGTTGTCACTGTACTTCCTCGCTTGCCCATGATTGACAGTTTACAGACTGTGCAGCAGTATCATGATCTTGTGTCCGGCTCCGTCAGACGACTGGCTTTTAAGAGCTCCCACAAGTCGTCGCTGTCTGGAGATTTTCAAATGGACTATGGATCTGACCAAGGAACTGGGCCTCCTGGTCAATTTTGAGGAGTCTCAGCTCGTTCCATCCCAGACCATTGTTTCCTTGGGTATGGATCTTCAGAGTCGAGCTTTTCGGACTTGTCCGTCGGCCCCAAGGATCTTCCAAGCCCTAGAATGCATCCAGAGCATGCTGAGAAGGAACCGATGCTTAGTCAGGCAGGGGATGAGTCTAACAGGGACACTTTCATCGCTGGCCCTGTTCATCGAGTTAGGGAGACTCCACCTCCGCCCCCTTCATCTAGATGCTCACTGGATAAAGGACATGACGCTAGAGACGGGCTCAGTTCCTGTTTCCGAAGAGATGAGGTCTACTCTAACGTGGTGGAAGAACAGCATTCTTCTCAAGGAAGGTCTACCTTTGGCTGTTCAGACCCCCGACCACCGTCTCTTCTCGGACGCATCGGACACGGGCTGGGGTGCGACACTGGACGGACAGGAATGCTCGGGAACATGGAATCAGGAGCAAAGGACACTTCACATCTATTGCAAGGAGTTGTTGGCAGTTCATCTGGCCTTGATAAACTTCAAGTCCCTCCAGCTTAACAAGGCGGTGGAGGTGAACTCCGACTACACCACAGCCTTGGCTTACATCTCCAAGCAGAGAGGGACTCATTCGAGGAAGTTGTTCAAGATCGCAAGGGACCTCCTCAGTTGGTCAAAGATCGAAAGCTCACGCTGGTAACGAGGCTCATTCAGGGCGATATGAATGTCATGGCAGATCGCCTCAGCCGTAAGGGTCAGGTCTTCCCCACAGAGTGGACCCTTCACAAGAATGTTTGCAGCAGACTTTGGGCCCTGTGGGGTCAGCCAACCATAGTTCTATTCGCTACCTCGATGACCAAGAAGCTCCTCTTGTATTGTTCTCCGATTCCAGACCCAGCAGCAGTTCGCGTGGATGCCTTTCTGCTGGATTGGTCCCATCTCAACCTGTATGCATTCCCGCCGTTCAAGATTGTCAACAGGGTACTTCAGAAGTTCGCCTCTCACAAAGGGACACGGTTGACGTTGGTTGCTCCCCTCTGACCCGCGAGAGAAGGGTTCACCGAGGTACTGCAATGGCTGGTCGACGTTCCCAGGACTCTTCCTCCTAGAGTGGACCTTCTGCGTCAACCTCACGTAAAGAAGGTACACCCAAACCTCCACGCTCTTCGTCTGACTGCCTTCAGACTATCGAAAGTCTCTCAAGAACTAGAGGCTTTTCGAAGGAGGCAGCCAGAACGATTGCCAGAGCAAGGACGACATCCACTCTCAGAGTCTATCAGTCTTAATGGGAAGTCTTCCGAAGCTGGTGCAAGGCCAATGCAGTTTTCCTCAACCAGTACCACTGTAACCCAGATTGCTGACTTCCTGTTACATCTAAGGAACGTAAAATCCCTATCAGCTCCTACGATCAAGGGTTACAGAAGTATGTTGGCAGCGGTTTTCCGCCACAGAGGCTTGGATCTTTCCTCCAACAAAGATCTTCAGGACCTCCTTAGGTCTTTTGAGACCTCAAAGGAACGTCGGTTGTCCACTCCAGGCTGGAATCTAGACGTGGTCCTAAGGTTCCTAATGTCATCAGGATTTGAACCGTTCCAATCAGCCTCTTTTAAGGACCTCACATTAGAAACTCTTTTCCTCGTGTGCTTAGCAACAGGTAAAAGAGTAAGTGAGATCCACGCCTTCAGCAGGAACATAGGTTTCACATCTGAAACGGCTACATGTTCCTTGCGGCTCGGTTTTTTTTTTTGGCTAAAACGAGCTTCCTTCCCGTCCTTGCCCTAAGTCGTTCGAGATCCCAAGCCTGTCCAACATGGTGGGGAACGAACTAGAGAGAGTACTTTGCCCTGTTAGAGCTCTTAAGTACTATCTAAGAAGGTCAAAACCATTACGAGGACAATCAGAAGCCTTATGGTGTGCTATCAAGAAGCCTTCTCTACCAATGTCTAAGAACTCAGTTTCTTACTACATCAGGCTTCTGATTAGAGAAGCAAATTCTCATCTGAAGGAAGAAGACCTTGCTTTGCTGAAGGTAAGGACACATGAAGTGAGAGCTGTGGCTACTTCAGTGGCCTTCAAACAGAACCGTTCTCTGCAGAGTGTTATGGATGCAACTTATTGGAGAAGCAAGTCAGTGTTCGCATCATTCTATCTCAAAGATGTCCAGTCTCTTTACGAGTACTGCTACACCCTGGGTCCATTCGTAGCAACGAATGCAGTAGTAGGCGAGGGCTCAGCCACTACATTCCCATAATTCCATAACTTTTTAACCTTTCTCTTGAATACTTTTTATGGGTTGTTCGGTCGGCTAAGAAGCCTTCCACATCCTTGTTGATTTGGCGGGTGGTCAATTCTTTCTTGAGAAGCGCCGAGGTTAAAGGTTGTGATGAGGTCCTTTAGTATGGGTTGCAGCCCTGTATACTTTAGCACCTTTGGGTTGATTCAGCCTCCAAGAGGAACGCTGCGCTCAGTAAGGAAGACGAACTTAAAGAGACAGAGTAACGGTTCAATTCGACTTCCTTACCAGGTACTTATTATTTCATTGTTATTTGAGATAACTGTTATATGAAATATGGGATACTTAGCTATCCTTTAATCTTGTACACTGGTTTTCACCCACCCCCCTGGGTGTGAATCAGCTACATGATTATCGGGTAAGTTTAATATTGAAAAATGTTATTTTCATTAGTAAAATAAATTTTTGAATATACTTACCCGATAATCATGATTTAATTGACCCTCCCTTCCTCCCCATAGAGAACCAGTGGGACCGAGGAATAATTGAGGAGGTGTCAACAAGAAGTACTTGAGTACCTGGCCACAGGTGGCGCTGGTAAGTACACCCCCTTCTAGTATTGTGATAGCTGGCGTATCCCTCCATAGAATTCTGTCGGGCAACAGAGTTGACAGCTACATGATTATCGGGTAAGTATATTCAAAAATTTATTTTACTAATGAAAATAACATATTAAAAAATTCTCATATGATAAGGAATAAAGTTTGATTTTCCATCAGAATTAAAGTGCTCCAAGCCATGCATAATTGTATTTTACATACAAGTGGTAGATTGACATTACTGGCAGTGTCACGGTAAATCTAGAAAGACAAAACTACGAAGTTTGTCCAGTGTATTTTCTTTGTGGTGGATTACAAGGCTAGATTTGGTCTCAGCCTTAGCTAGCCATTGTAGACTTGGTCTATGCTGTAGCCAGTCATTGCAGAGCAAATTGCAGCCTAAGGTAAGGATATATCCGTATAAGGGGGTCACCTCTCCTCCCATTAGGTAAAGATGTAGCTTCTAGATTAGGTTAGCTGGTGCTCTTTTATTTGTTTCCCTTTTAAAGTCAGACCATGTTAAAATTAGGAAAGTTTGTTTTCAATAGAAAATGGACCTCGGAAGAAAAGTGACCCAAGAGAGAATGGTGCTTGAGAAATAATTGCGGTAGTTAGTCCGAAAGTGTTGTTTCACCCTCTTATTTTTTAATGAAAATTTTATTTCTGTTTTCTTGATTTTGTGGTTTATGCTGTTATCATCTTCTGTAATTGGTTAGTTTTGATTTTATCCTTCTCAAAATTTTGATTATCACCTGGAGTTCCCCTATTACTGTCGTTGGTTATGTTGGGTGGTGGTATTCGGAAAGTGAGACTTTTGCGGACAGTAATAACATCAGTACTGTACAGAGTAAAACAACAAAAAAACTAATGGGAAAAAACATTTATTTCAATATTAAACTTAGCCGGTGATCATATAGCTGTCAGCTCTGCTGCCCGACAGAAAAACCTAAGGATAAAATACGCCAGCGATCGCTATACAGGTGGGGGTGTACATCAACAGCGCCATCTGTCGAGCAGGTACTCAAGTACTCCATGTCAACACAGAACCAATTTTCTCTCTGTCGTGCCACTGGCAAGACCTACTAAAATACGCTGTTACTAACTGGATTTGTTTTCACAACTATTTGGTGAAGTACACTATTCTAGTTTTGAGCTTTCGCTATGCAGGGGTTTTATCTTCATCTCAAAACTTGAACTCGTTTTGGATAGATTTAATTATAGTGACTAAGAGAGTATGGACTCTCTTTCACTTTTAAATGGCCGACCCTTCCCTTAGACGGAAGTGTGTTTAGGTTTTTAGTAATTTTGCTTAACACGTTATAGATCTATATACAGTGATACCTCGGTACTCGACCATAATCCGTTCGAGATCCGTGTTCGACCTCCGATTTGTTCGAGTACCGAATTTTTTTTCCCCATAAGAAATAATGGTATATATTCTATTCCGTTCCCAAGCACTCGAACAGGCCCAAAATATTAATAAAACGTGTACCTAAACAACAATAATTATCTAAATGTGTATGAAATTGGTCAGAAAATCCTATAAAACAATTTTAAACCATTTACTGTACTAAAATAAAACAATTTTAAACCATTTTCTGTACTGTAGTGAACATACCTTTGAGCAGCGGTTCGATGGCATACAGGGATGGATGTGGAGAGGATGGAAGGGGGAGGTTACTGCTTGGAAGGAGAGTCCCCTTCCATGATGTGGCGGGGTAGTTCTCCTTCAGGAGTTGTTTCTCTCTCCAATGAAAGGGTGGGCAGATCTATTTCAGGGGTTTCTTCTCTTCTTTGTCTCTTCTTTGGAGGAGAAACAGGCTTTGATGTAGCAGCTTTCTTTTCTTTTGTGAAAAACTGGTCTATTGTTAATTGTTTCTTCCTCCTCTGCAGTATTCTTCGAAAATGATACATGACACTATCATTAAACATATGCACTGCCCGGTTTGCTACTGCAATTTCTGGGTGGTATTTTTCAGCAAAAGCCTGCACATCTGCCCACTTGGAACAAATTTCATTGATGAGAGAACTTGGAACATCCTCCCTTACCTCATCCTCTTCTGAAGATTCCTGCTCCACAATCAGATCCTGCTGCTGTTGTTGTTGCAGGTGCAACAATTCCTCCACAGTCAACTCGGTAGAATGGCTTTCTACAAGCTCATCAATATCATCCTTGTCGACCTCAAGCCCCAAACTCCTGCCCATGACAACAATTTCCTCAACGACATCAGTGTCATCAGAAATTACAGGGGTAGCAGTGCTTGGACCCGCCTCTGGTTGGAAACCTTCAAACTCCCTCTCTGTGACACATGATGGCCACAGCTTACGCCAGGCAGAGTTCAATGTCCTATAGGTCACACCTCGCCAAGCTTGGTCAATCATGTTAACAGAGTTGAGGATGCTGAAGTGTTCCTTCCAGAATTCCTTTAGGGTCAACTTCGTGTCACTGGTCACTTCAAAACACTTTCTGAAAAGGGCCTTGGTATAGAGTTTTTTGAAGTTTGAAATGACCTGTTGGTCCATGGGCTGGAGTATGGGAGTAGTATTGGGGGGCAAGAATTTGATTTTGATAAAGCTGTATTCTTCTTTCAAGTCATCCTCGAGACCTGGAGGATGTGCAGGAGCATTGTCCATAACCAGAAGACATTTCATTGGCAAGCTCTTTTCAATGAGGTAAGCCTTAACCTGGGGGGCAAACACTTCGTTTATCCACTCAGTAAAGAATTGTCTTGTGACCCAAGATTTAGTGTTCGAGCGCCACATAACTGGTAGTGCACTTTTACAAATATTATTTCGTTTGAACACCCGGGGGTTGTCCGAGTGGTACACTAACAAGGGTTTGATCTTGCAATCGCCACTTGCATTTGCACACAGCAACAATGTTAGCCTATCTTTCATTGGCTTGTGACCTGGCATCTTCGTCTCGTCCTTGGTAATGTACGTATTGGCTGGCATTTTCTTCCAAAATAACCCAGTCTCATCACAATTAAAGACTTGTTGTGCGATCAAATTTTGTTCATTTATGTACCGATCGAATTCCCCCACGTATTTATCGGCTGCAATTTGATCCGAACTAGCTGCCTCCCCATGCCTAGTAACACGATGAATACCTGTTCTATTACGAAACTTTTCAAACCAACCCCTGCTCGCTTTAAATGTAAATGAATCACTTTCACTGGTACTCGGACTTTTCTTCACTAATTCTTCATAGATATGCAACGCTTTTTCACAAATGAACGCTTCACTAACACTTTCCCCGGCCAACTGTTTTTCTTTAATAAATATTAAAAGCAACTTTTCCATCTCCTCAATCACTTGTGGCCTTTGCTTAGTTACCGCCGTAACTCCCGTTGCAACATTCGCCTTCTTAATCATTTCTTTATGCTTTAAAAACGTAGAAATGGTCGACTTCGCCATTCCGTATTCTACCGCTAAATCGGACACTCGTACACCATTCTCATATTTCGCTATAATTTCCTTCTTCAACTCGATCGTTGTTCGCACTGTTTTCCTCTTCTCCTTCCCCTTAACACTCATTACTTTCTTGGGACTCATTATGAAAGCTAAAAAAGCAATTAAAAGCACTGAAAATTACTAAATCACAACGAATGCTGATCGCGCGTTGTCTGAGTGACGCTCTCGAGAGAACTGATGCTTCCCGAACAAGCGAGAGTGGCCGAGATGGCGCGATCATCACAAAGCCCATGCGGTCGTCACGTGTTCGGCTGGTCGAGTACCGAATTTTTGGTCGAGCACCGCAGCAAAAATTTCTCGAAAATTTTGGTCGAACTCCGAATTGTTCGAGTATAGAGTCGTTCGACTACCGAGGTATCACTGTATTTTATATCTCTCCGCCTTTATTAGGCCTCTTCGATTAACTTTCCATTTATTATAAACATATAAAAAGAAATTTTTATGTTTCGTTTATTTGCGACCTTTCCTGATAGTAGGCGGTCCTAACTTGGAACCGAAGTTAATCAACGTTGAGCCCGTTATATCGTATTTAGCCTTTTAAGAATTTAAAACTTTTTAAATTTAATGTTTTATGAAAGAATTTCTTTGATAGTCTTCGTACTGTTTTCAAAGATGAACTAACGTTTAGTTTTTTTTTAGACTACGCAGTTGTTGACGTTCAGGACGTTCAACATGCGCTCTATCGTTACGATAGAGAGAGAGTGTATCAAGGTTTCACTTTGCAGTAAAAGAGTAAATCGATTCTGACGTTTCGTTCATTCTTTCTTAACTTAAATGGTTTAAATTCTAAATTAAAGGAACTTTTTATTTGGAAAACCTTTCAGTTTTTTCCTTTAGCCATATAACACGTTTTTTTGACGAGATATAATTGGGCTCTTCTCTCAGGTGCGAAATCAAGAGAGAAAGAGAGAGAGAGATAGAGACGGAGGGAGAGAGAGGAGAAAAAACGTTCCGTTCAAGCGGGTAACGTTGTTCTCGTGTCACTCTCCTCCCTAGTCGCTGTACGGGGAAGAAGGTAAAACGTTTCTAGGGTTTTATTCTTGTCCCCAGGCTATGTGCGGTGAGAGATTGTAAACGTAGTTTAATTGAACTAGTGTTTAGTCTCTTTCCCAGGCACTGAATTCTTTATCTTTATATGTTTTCTGTTTTTGCTAGTATTAATGAGCTGCATTATACGACTGTTTTCGCAATTACTACCTTTTAATGAAGGGTAGAATTGCGTGTTTCAGGTAGAAATCAGTAAAAGTTTCGATTTCAGTGAAATAAGTGCAAAACAGAAAATCGAAGTGATAAAGTGATATGCGCAAAGTGTTACAGTGTTGCGTCCGAGGGTTCGTCTGTTCGTGCCTGTCGTTCACCTAGTCCGGGACCTCTTGCAAGCTCCCAAGCCCAGGGGAGAAGTAATGTCGAACGACTTATGGGTTCGTCAGGCCTTGATCAACGAACAGACGTTTTCCCTCCGTGGTTTCGGGCGTATCTACCCAAGATCGCCCCACCCACACAAAGACGAGAGAGCCCATTTACTTCTCGTCTGCGGAAGAGGTTTCTCGTAAGAAACCTTGGACCAAGGTCTCGCAGCTTATTAAGTGCAAGTCGGTCCCTTCCGCGCAAGTCCAACGGCCCAGGTGTAGCCACTGGGTCAGTTCGGACTCGCTGCAGTCTTCCGACGACTGCTCACCTCCTAAGAGAGGCAAAGCGGTACCGCAACAGGCAGTAACACCGTCTGTTGCCGCACCTGCTACTGTAGACCCTAAGTGGTCTTTGCTACAGTCTATGCAGACACAGTTAGCATCTTTTTTGCAGGAGTATCGTGCGGAGTAGGTTGACGCTGCACCCGTTAGCCTACAACCAACCACGGTTGTGCGTACAGTAGACACTGACGCTACCTGCTCCCGCACTCCGCTTGTGAGAGTTCCACCTCCCATGCGCAGTGTACCCTGCCAGCCGCACGTTGACGTTCACAGACGCACGCTACCCTCCGTTGACGTTCGCGAGTTGCCACAACAACAGGAGGGTGGAGTTAAGTTGCTTTGTTTTGACACTGTGCGTCAACCTCCGCAACCCACTGTGGTTACCGCTACTCGCCCGCAGCAGACTAGTCAGTCAGGAGTAGAGGCTTTGCTTCCCCACACAGCTATGGTTGTTGCCAGCTCACAGACTGTCAAGCAGTTACATGACGTTGCCTTCTGGTCTGCTACTAATGCACCAGTGCTGTATGTCCTCACGCACCTGTTGTGGTTGACAGTTCAGTTTTTGGCAGTTCACAGACTGTCAGGCAGTTACATAACGTTGCCTTCTGGTCTGCTGCTAATGCACCAGTGAGACCCTCACTGAGATACCTAGCTTTTCTCGGACAAGGTTCCTGTAGATGAGAAAGTGCTGTTCTCCCTCCTACTGATATTCCTTAGAGGACTCTGTCATTTGGAGAGGAGCCTTAAGCTGCTTAGCCTCCTATGGACTTTAATTAAATCATGATGATTTTTTAAGGATCTTCGTCCGGATCTTGTAACTGCTGCTCCTCGTTCGCCTCACGTCAGAACTTACACTAGGCCTAGCTACTTCGAAGCCGTTGTTGTTAAGCTAGTGCTCTCTCGCTCTCCTAGAGAGCGTTACGTTGGCTAGGCGACTGGTTTTGCACCAGGAGGAGTTTCAGGGATACAGCCTTTGATTTCCCTTCTTTTAAACTGGCTTATAGAGCGAGAGTCTGATAGGACACGAGAGAAGTTCTCGGCTTGGGAGTTCATGCCTCTGCCCAGGTAGACTTCTCAATTCTGGTAGACTCGCCCTGGCGCCTAGCCAGGAGACGCTCCAGTTGTTTACAGGTCAACTTCTCAACTTTTGTCGAGCCTTTGAAGTTTTGCTGTACTATTATGCACACATAACAAGGCTTCCAGGGATGGTAAATGGTTCCGCCTCAGTCGCTAACCCCGTCTGTTGCCACACCTGCTCCCGTAGACCCTAAATGGGCTTTGCTGCAAGACATGCAGTCCAAGCTTGTGTCCTTGATAGAGGACTTAAATACGGAGAAGAACCTTCTGGCCAACAACCTTCCTACCGGTTGGTTGTGCGCCCTGTTGACGCTGAGGTATCCTACTCGCGTCTGCCAGTTGAGGTGGTTCCTCCACCGATGCGACCCAGTGTGGGTTGCCAGTCGCACGTTGACGTTAAGCGACGCTCGGAGGTGGTTGTTGACGTTCAGTGTGTCACTAGGAAGACGTTCAACAACCAGCAGAGGTGACTTGTTTTGACGCAGTGCGTCAACCTCAGCAACCCGGTAGGGTGTTGACTGCACAACCCAGACAGTCTAGACAGTTTCGGGTTGACGCTGTACTTCCTCGCGCAACCATGGTTGTTGACAGTTCACAGACTGTGCAGTAGTGCCATGATATTGCGTCCGGCTCCGTCACGCATCCACCAGTGCGACCGGATTCAGCGAGTCAGACGTTGCCCACTCCGTTGCCGTTTCCTCATCAGTTTCAGATGAGGAACCCTCTGATGAGGACGTTGCTGAACAAGACGATCAACCCTCAGCCCTGCTATCCATCCAGAAGATGCTGAAGAAGGAACGCTGCCCAGTCAGGCTGTGGATGAGTCTGGTAGGGACACTGTCATCCGTGGATCAATTTGTGTCACTAGGAAGACTACACCTCCGTCCTCTTCTATACCATCTAGCTTTTCACTGGAAAAAGGACAAGACGCTAGAAGCGGTCTCGATCCCGGTTTACGGAAAGATAAAGTCTGGTCTGATTTGGTGAAAGGACTATATCAACCTTAGAGAGGGTCTTCCCCTGACTGTTCAGACTCCCAACCACGTTCTCTTCTCGGACGCATCGGACGTAGGCTGGGGTGCGACATTAGACGGTAGGGAATGCTCGGGATTATGGAACTCGAGTCAAAGGACAATGCATTTCAACTGCAAGAAGCTACTGGCAGTACGTCTGACCTGGAAAAGCTTCAGGTCTCTCCTTCAAGGCAAAGTGGTGGAGGTGAACTCGGACAACACCACGGCTTTGGCGTACATCTCCAAGCAAGGAGGGACCTACTCTCTGACATGGTACGAGATCGCAAGGGACCTCCTCACCTGGTCAAAAGGTCTAGACATTTCACTAGTAACGAGGTTCATCCAAGGCAACTTGAATGTCATGGCAGATTGTCTCAGTCGGAAGGGACAAATAATTCCAACAGAATGGACCCTCCACAAGGATGTATGCAAGAGACTTTGGGCCACCTGGGGCCAGCCAACCATAGATCTCTTCGCAACCTCGATGACCAAGAGGCTCCCAATATTTTGCTCACCAATCCCGGACCCAGCAGCAGTTCATATAGATGCCTTTCTACTTGATTGGTCACATCTAGATCTATATGCATTCCCTCCGTTCAAGATTGTCAACAAGGTACTGCAGAAGTTCGCCTCTCACGAAGGGACAAGGTTGACGCTAGTTGCTTCCCTCTGGCCCGCGAGAGAATGGCTCACCGAGGTACTTCGATGGCTAGTAGACGTTCCCAGAGCACTTCCCCTAAGGGTGGACCTTCTACGTCAGCCACGCGTAAAGAAGGTACACCAAGGCCTCCACGCTCTTCGTCTGACTGCCTTCAGACTATCGAAAGACTCTTGAGAGCTAGAGGCTTTTCGAAGGAGGCAACCAGAGCGATTGCTAGAGCAAGGAGAACATCCACCCTTAGAGTCTACCAATCGAAGTGGGAAATCTTCCGAAACTGGTGCAAGTCAGTATCCGTATCCTCGACCAGTACCTCTGTAACTCAAATAGCTGACTTTCTCTTATATCTGAGGAAAGAACGATCTCTTTCAGCTCCCACTATCAAGGGTTACAGAAGCATGTTGACATCAGTCTTCCGTCACAGAGGCTTAGATCTTTCCAACAATAAAGATCTACAGGACCTCCTTAAGTCTTTTGAGACCACGAAGGAGCGTTGTTTGGTTACACCTGGTTGGAATTTAGACGTGGTACTAGATTCCTTATGTCAGACAGGTTCGAACCGCTACAATCAGCCTCCCTGAAAGATCTCACCTTTAAGACTCTTTTCCTGATATGCTTAGCCACAGCTAAAAGAGTCAGTGAGATTCATGCCTTCTGCAAGAACATCGGATTCTCATCCGAAACGGCTACATGTTCTACAACTTGGTTTTCTAGCCAAACACGAGCTGCCTTCTCGGCCTTGACCAATATCGTTCGATATTCCAAACTTATCGTATGGTTGGAAATGAACTAGAAAGAGTCTTATGTCCTGTAAGAGCTCTTAAGTTCTATTTAAAAACCTTTACGAGGCCCGTCTGAAGCTTTATGGTGTTCAGTTAAGAATCCATCTTTGCCTATGTCAAAGAATGCTTTATCCTATTTTATCAGACTGTTAATACGAGAAGCTCATTCCCATCTGAATGAGGAAGACCAAGCTTTGCTGAAGGTAAGGACACACGAAGTTAGACCTGTCGCAACTTCCGTGGCCTTTAAACAAAATAGATCTCTGCAAAGTATATTCGACGCAACCTATTGGAAAAGCAAATCAGTGTTCGCGTCTTTTTATCTTAAGAATGTCCAGTCTCTTTACGAGAACTGCTACACTCTGGGACCATTCGTAGCAACGAGTGCAGTAGTGGGTGAGGGCTCAACCACTACAATTCCCTAATTCCATAACCTTTTTTAATCTTTCTCTTGAAATGTTTTATTATTGTTTTTGGGTTGTCCGGAAGGCTAAGAAGCCTTTCGCATCCTACTTGATTTGGCGGGTGGTCAAAGTCATTTCTTGAGAAGCGCCTAGATTAGAGGTTTTGATGAGGTCCTTTAGTATGGGTTGCAACCCTTCATACTTCAGCTCCTAGGAGTCGCTCAGCATCCTATGAGGATCGCGAGGCTCAGTAAGGAAGACGTACTTAAAAAGGCAGAGTAATTGTTCAAGTCGACTTCCTTACCAGGTACTTATTAATTTTATGTTTGTTATTTTGAATAACTGCTAAAATGAAATACAAAATACTTAGCTCTTAATGTTAACATATTATGCTGGTCTCTACCCACCCCCCTGGGTGTGAATCAGCTATATGATCACCGGCTAAGTTTAATATTGAAAAATGTTATTTTCATTAGTAAAATAAATTTTTGAATATACTTACCCGGTGATCATAAATTAAAGGACCCTCCCTTCCTCCCCAATAGAGACCCAGTGGGCAGAGGAGAAAATTGGTTCTGTGTTGACATGGAGTACTTGAGTACCTGCTCGACAGATGGCGCTGTTGATGTACACCCCCACCTGTATAGCGATCGCTGGCGTATTTTGTCCTTAGGTTTTTCTGTCGGGCAGCAGAGCTGACAGCTATATGATCACTGGGTAAGTATATTCAAAAATTTATTTTACTAATGAAAATAACATTTTGTCCAAAAATTGATAGTTGGGACTCTATATTGCAATATCTCACATTACTAAGTTATGTAACTCATCCTTGACAAGACTAATTATTAGGTAATACTCAGGAAAGTAACATTGAGTTACTTAATGTGGTCCTCCCTAGTGGATCAACTTTTCTCAGACTACTGTATAGGCAGAATTGAAAATGGGCAGAATATACCCAGAATGCTATTTTGAGTATTGATGATAACATTTCTGAAAATGGATCAGACAAAGTCTACTCGTCAGTTAAATCTGTATTGTTGCTACAGATGGTGTTACTGCATAAGTGAATTTTTTACAGCCATAGAGAAAAAAGAAAATTGGATATACTGTAGTACTGTATATAGCACTACTCAGTTTGCCATATACCAGCCGTACTGGTTAAAGAATGACCATGTGACCTGGTCTATCTGCTAAGATCCTTCAATGACAGGACAGTATAGTGCTATACTCAATTGCAGACCAAAGAATAAGCAAAGTACATGTTTAAAATGATAACGGAGAAGTCTTTGGTAAAATGCATAGTAATAACACAGTAATAATCATTAACTTGCCATTAAGCCTTGTAATATATGTGTTCAGTCATAGAAAAAGGAATAAGTTAACACGTAGCCTCTTATACAGTAATTGGGAAAAGGTAAACATACTGTATATCTTATCACCTCTTAGTGGCTAGATATAAAGCCATTAGATGATTAAAATGTTCTTATAACAAAGTTGTATTCAATGCTCCTTAAAACTTAACTAACCTATAGTCCATTTCTTTTATCGAGGCGGATTTGCACCGACTCGCAGCGGTGCCCTTTAGCTCGGAAAATTTTCCTGATCGCTGATTGGTTAGAATTATCTCGTCCAACCAATCAGCGATCAGGAAACTTTTCCAAACTAAAAGGGCACCGCTGCGAGTTGGTGCAAATCTGCATCGCTAAAAGAAATTGACTATAGTGACACACTCTTGCAACAAAGGTGCAAGAGTAGTGCCTTTTACAGTACAGTATTCCTAACCCTAATGCTGTAACCTAACTGTTAAAATATCTTTTATTGCTCAAACATCAAGCAAAAATATCCTACACATAAAGATAAGTTAACTAACTCAAAATAGTTTGATTATAAATATGTACTTAGTAGCTAAAAGGCAAACTACTGTATATTCAATACTTGTCAATATGGCAAATGGAAGTTACCATGTTAGATATACAGCATTCAATATCACTTTTAATCTTAAACCACGTTTTATATGGTGACTGGAGGAAATATTTACTAACCTGAGGTACCCTCATCTAACCTGTCCTAAATCTACTTCTTCCTAACTTGCAATCCCGCCTTACCATGAAAAAAAAATTGTGATTACCCTTACGTGAAAACAGCATATCCAGAAGAAGTTACAAAGAAGAAATTCAATTGGTAAGAATAAGATTGTATAAATAGAAGTACCTAAATTACAGTACTCTATCTTATCTATGAATGGTAATATGATAGCTAAATATATATATATACAGTACAGTACTAACACTGTTCATTGAAAATACAGTATGCATAGGGAAATATGGTTTTCAATATTAATCTTACCCGATGATCATGTAGCTGTCAACTCCGTTGCCCGACAGAAATCTAAGGTCGGGATACTCCAGCGATCGCTATACAGGTGGGGGTGTACACAACAGCGCCATCTGTGAGTAGGTACTCAAGTACTTCTTGTCAACAAGAACTCAATTTTTCCTCTGTCGTGCCGCCGGCAAGACCTACTTGGATACGCTGTTGATTCTGGAGTTGTTGTTCACGATTTGGTGATGTATTCACTCTAGAGTTTAGCCTTCGCTATTCAGGAAGCTTTATCATTAGCTTAGCAAGCTTTTGGAATTAATTTGGATTAATTGTTAACGAACTTTGTTTGATTTTGGAATTCCCCCTTGACTACTTCTACATTCAAGATGTCTGACCAGTCTCAAGTCCCTAAGTACAGGCAGTGTAGCGTTAGGGCTTGTGCTAGGCGTCTTCCGAAGGCCTCTATAGATCCTCACACCGTTTGTTCCAATTGTAGGGGTAAATCCTGTCAATTGGAAGATCGATGTGGGGAATGCGCTGGGCTTTCGGAATTCGATTTTAACGAATTCCTTAAAAATGCACGTAGGTTAGAGAAGGAGAGAATCAGGAGGAGTTCTTCTCGCTCTGTGGATTTTTCCTCTCCCCATGCCCCTCAACCTTTTCCTTCCCCTTTAGTGGTGACTCCCAAACCTGCTACTAGTGCTCAGCCATCCATGGCGGATATGATGCGTGCCATTCAGGCTCTCGGTGACAGAGTGGAGTCATTGGCTAATGACCGTAATCAGCTTTTGGCAGATGTCAAAGAGCTGAAAGCGAAAAGTGCAGTGGGAAGTGTTATCAGTGCTAGTGATGTGAAAAGTGTCAGTGTCAGTGTTGCGCATGAGGGTACATCTGTGCGTGCCAGTCGTCCTCCCAGTCCGGGACCTCTTGCAAGCTCCCAAGCCCAGGGGAGAAGCAATGTCGAAGGACCAAAGGGTTCGGCAGACCTTGATCAGCGCACGGATGTATCCTCAGTGGTTGCGGACGTATCTGTCAAAGATCGTCCCATCCACAAACAGACGAATGAGCCCTTACATTCCTCGTCTGTGGAAGAAGTTTCCAGGAGGAAACGATGGACCAAGGTTTCACGACTGCTCAAGCGTAAGGTCCCTTCCGAGCGAGTCCAACGGCCCAGGTGTAGCCACTGGGTCAGTTCGGACTCGCCGCAGTCTTCCGATGACTGCACACCTCCCAAGAGAGGTAGAGTGGTTCCACAACAGGCCTCTGCTCCGTCTGTTGCTGCTCCAACCACGTTAGACCCTAAGTGGTCCATGCAGCAGACTATGCAGTCTCAGCTTGCGGCATTCATGCAGGAGTATCATGCTGAGAAGGTTGACACTGCACCTGTTAACCTACAACCCGCCGAGGTTGTGCGCTCAGCAGATACTGCGGCTGCCTGCTCCCACACTCCACCTGTGAGAGCTCCACCACCGATGCGCAGTCCACTCTGCCAGACGCATGTTCTTGTCGCACCATCCGTTGACATGCGTGAGCTACCGCATCAGCAGTGGGAAGGTGCTGTAGAGCTGCCGGGTTCTGACACTATGCGGCATGCTCCGCAACCCATGCGGCATGCTCCGCATACCATACAGCATGCTCCGCAACCCCTCCCACGCACCAGCACTCTGCTTTTGTTGTTGCCAGCTCGCAGACTGACCAGCAGCGGCATGATGTTGGATCCGCAGCAGCTACGCATGCACCCGTACTGCCGGATTCAGCCGTTCAGCTTTCTGCTCTGCTTTTGCCACTTCCTACTCAGCTTTCGGATGATGGAGTATCAGATGACGAAGCTGCACATTTGGATGAACCGCACTCCGACTTTGAAGGGCCCAAGTCTACGCCTCCCTCCTTAGACTTTCGTAAAGTCCTTGCCTTGTTCAGGGACTTGTATCCAGAGCAGTTTGTGTCTGCAACCCCTCGCTCTCCTCCCTCCGAGTTTGCTCTGGGCATACAGTCTGCTGCTCCTGCCTTCACCAAGCTTGTTCTCGCACGATCTTCTAAGAGAGCTTTGAGGGTTATGGGAGAGTGGTTGCATTCCAAGAAGCAACTGGGAAAGACTGCTTTCATCTTTCCGCCTACCAAGCTTGCTTCCAAGTCGAGCGTCTGGTATGCCACGGGAGAGGAACCCGGCTTGGGAGTTCCTGCCTCTGCCCAGGGCGACTTCTCAAGTCTGGTTGACTCTCCCCGCAGGTTGGCTATGAGACGATCGAAGATCTGCTGGTCCTTTTCTGACATGGATCATCTGTTGAAGGGAGTCTTTCGTGCCTTCGAGATCTTCAACTTCCTCGATTGGTGTTTGGGAGCCTTAAGCAGGAAGACTTCCCCTTCGGATGACTCTGCCATGCTGATCATGTCTAGCATGGACAAAGCCATTCGGGATGGGTCTGGTGAACTTGCGGCTTCGTACGTGTCGGGAGTGCTTAAGAAGAGAGAACATCTTTGCTCCTTCTTATCGGCTGGTATCACTCCTTGCCAGAAGTCAGAGTTGTTGTTTGCTCCTCTCTCCAAGTGTCTGTTTCCGGAGGAGCTGATCAAGGGGATGGCTGCCTCGCTTATCCAGAAGGATACCCATGATCTTATGGCATCTTCCGCACGTAAGGCTAAAACCTTACCTTCCGTGCCTAGACCCTTCCGCCCTGCAGCAGTAGACACACCTGCAACTAGGTTCATCCCGCCCTTTCGTAGCAGAACCTCCAGCAGAGGAGGTACCCGTGCCGACAGTCACCGTGGCAAGTCCAAGAAGGGTTCCAAGTCCGCAAAAGGCAAGTTTTGACTGCCTTCCTCTCCAGACAGCAGTGGGAGCCAGACTCAAGACCTTCTGGCAAGCTTGGGAGAGCAGAGGTGCAGACGCTCAGTCTGTGAAGTGGCTAAGGGAGGGATACAGAATTCCGTTCTGCCGCAGTCCCCCTCTAGCTACATCTCCCATCAACCTCTCTCCCAACTACAAGGAGAAGGACAAGAGGCTAGCGTTGCAACAAGAGGTGTAGCTCTTGCTACAAAAGGAAGCGGTAGTCATAGTCCGGGATCATCAATCCCCGGGCTTCTACAACCGTCTCTTCCTGGTAGAGAAGAAGACAGGAGGTTGGAGACCGGTGCTGGACGTCAGTGCTCTCAATGCTTTTGTCACCAAGCAGACGTTCACGATGGAGACGACGAAGTCGGTCCTAGCAGCGGTCAGGCAGGAGGACTGGATGGTCTCGTTAGACCTGAAAGACGCGTACTTTCACGTCCCCATCCATCCAGACTCCCAACCTTTCCTAAGGTTCGTCTTTGGAAAGGTTGTGTACCAGTTCCAAGCCCTGTGCTTTGGCCTAAGCACGGCACCTCTTGTGTTTACCAGTCTGATGAGGAATATTGCGAAATTCCTTCACTTGGCAGACATCAGAGCCTCCCTCTATTTGGACGACTGGCTTTTAAGAGCGCCAACAAGTCGTCGCTGTCTGGAGAATCTCAGATGGACTATGGATCTGACCAAGGAATTGGGCCTCCTGGTCAATATAGAGAAGTCCCAGCTCGTCCCATCCCAGACCATTGTCTATCTAGGTATGGAGATTCAGAGTCGAGCTTTTCGGGCTTTTCCGTCGGCCCCAAGGATCAATCAAGCCCTAGAATGCATCCAGAGCATGCTGAGAAGGAACCGATGTTCAGTCAGGCAGTGGATGAGTCTAACAGGGACACTTTCATCGCTGGCCCAGTTCATCGAGTTAGGGGGACTCCACCTCCGCCCCCTTCAGTATCATCTAGCTGCTCACTGGAGAAAGGACATGACGCTAGAGGCGGTCTCTGTGCCTGTTTCCGAAGAGATGAGGTCTACTCTAACGTGGTGAAAGAACAGCATTCTTCTCAAGGAAGGTCTACCATTGGCTGTTCAGACCCCCGACCACCGTCTCTTCTCGGACGCATCGGACACGGGCTGGGGTGCGACACTGGACGGACAGGAATGCTCGGGCACATGGAATCAGGAGCAAAGGACACTTCACATCAATTGCAAGGAGTTGTAGGCAGTTCATCTGGCCTTGATAAACTTCAAGTCCCTCCAGCTAAACAAGGTGGTGGAGGTGAACTCCGACAACACCACAGCCTTGGCTTACATCTCCAAGCAAGGAGGGACTCATTCGAGGAAGTTGTTCGAGATCGCAAGGGACCTCCTCATTTGGTCAAAAGATCGAAAGCTTTCGCTGGTAACGAGGTTCATTCAGGGCGATATGAATGTCATGGCAGATCGCCTCAGCCGGAAGGGTCAGGTCATCCCCACAGAGTGGACCCTTCACAAGAATGTTTGCAGCAGACTATGGGCCCTGTGGGGGCAGCCCACCATAGATCTTTTCGCTACCTCGATGACCAAGAGGCTCCCGATGTATTGTTCTCCGATTCCAGACCCTGCAGCAGTTCACGTGGATGCCTTTCTGCTGGATTGGTCCCATCTCGACCTGTATGCGTTCCCGCCGTTCAAGATTGTCAACAGGGTACTTCAGAAGTTCGCATCTCACGAAGGGACACGGTTGACGTTGGTTGCTCCCCTCTGGCCCGCGAGAGAATGGTTCACCGAGGTACTGCAATGGCTAGTGGACGTTCCCAGGACTCTTCCTCTAAGAGTGGACCTTCTGCGTCAACCTCACGTAAAGAAGGTACACCCAAACCTCCACGCTCTTCGTCTGACTGCCTTCAGACTATCGAAAGACTCTCAAGAGCTAGAGGTTTTTCGAAGGAGGCAGCCAGAGCGATTGCCAGAGCAAGGAGGACATCCACTCTCAGAGTCTATCAGTCTAAATGGGAAGTCTTCCGAAGCTGGTGCAAGGCGAATGCAGTTTCCTCAACCAGTACCACTGTAACCCAGATTGCTGACTTCCTGTTACATCTAAGGAACGTAAGATCCCTATCAGCTCCTACGATCAAGGGTTACAGGAGTATGTTGGCAGCGGTCTTCCGCCACAGAGGCTTGGATCTTTCCACCAACAAAGATCTACAGGACCTCCTTAGGTCTTTTGAGACCTCTAAGGAACGTCGGTTATCCACACCAGGCTGGAACCTAGACGTGGTTTTAAGGTTCCTAATGTCATCAAGATTTGAACCGCTCCAATCAGCCTCTTTTAAGGACCTCACATTAAAAACTCTTTTCCTCGTTTGCTTAGCAACAGCTAAAAGAGTCAGTGAGATCCACGCCTTCAGCAGGAACATAGGTTTTACATCTGAAACGGCTACATGTTCCTTGCAGCTCGGTTTTTGCTAAACGAGCTTCCTTCCCGTCCTTGGCCTAAGTCGTTCGAGATCCCAAGCCTGTCCAACTTGGTGGGGAACGAACTAGAGAGAGTACTTTGCCCAGTAAGAGCTCTTAAGTACTATTTAAGACGGTCAAAGCCATTACGAGGACAATCAGAAGCTTTATGGTGTTCTATCAAGAAGCCTTCTCTACCGATGTCTAAGAACGCAGTTTCTTACTACATCAGGCTTCTGATTAGAGAGGCACATTCTCATCTGAAGGAAGAAGACCTTGCTTTGCTGAAGGTAAGGACACATGAAGTTGGAGCTGTCGCTACTTCAGTGGCCTTCAAACAGAACCGTTCTCTGCAGAGTGTTATGGATGCAACCTATTGGAGAAGCAAGTCAGTGTTCGCATCATTCTATCTCAAAGATGTCCAGTCTCTTTACGAGAACTGCTACACCCTGGGACCATTCGTAGCAGCGAGTGCAGTAGTAGGTGAGGGCTCAGCCACTACATTCCCATAATCCCATAACCTTTTTAATCTTTCTCTTGAATACTTTTTATTGTTGTTTGGGTTGTACGGAAGGCTAAGAAGCCTTCCGCATCCAGGTTGATTTGGCGGGTGGTCAAATTCTTTCTTGAGAAGCGCCTAGGTTAGAGGTTGTGATGAGGTCCTTTAGTATGGGTTGCAGCCCTTTATACTTCAGCACCTAGGAGTCGTTCAGCATCCTAAGAGGACCGCTAGGCTCAGTAAGGAAGACGTACTTAAAAAAGGCAGAGTAATAGTTCAAGTCGACTTCCTTACCAGGTACTTATTTATTTTATGTTTGTTATTTTGAATAACTGCTAAAATGAAATACGGGATACTTAGCTTCTTTGTTAACATGTATGCTGGTCTCCACCCACCACCCTGGGTGTGAATCAGCTACATGATCATCGGGTAAGATTAATATTGAAAAATGTTATTTTCATTAGTAAAATAAATTTTTGAATATACTTACCCGATGATCATGAATTTAAGAACCCTCCCTTCCTCCCCATAGAGAACCAGTGGACCGAGGAGAAAATTGAGTTCTTGTTGACAAGAAGTACTTGAGTACCTACTCACAGATGGCGCTGTTGTGTACACCCCCACCTGTATAGCGATCGCTGGCGTATCCCGACCTTAGATTTCTGTCGGGCAACGGAGTTGACAGCTACATGATCATCGGGTAAGTATATTCAAAAATTTATTTTACTAATGAAAATAACATTTTTCCATGATTTTTTCAAGGATTTCGATAACATATTGTGTCAGAAACTAGTCAATTTTGAAGTGAGGTCATAATATTTGCTAATATCTAAAATCTAAAAAAAATTTGGGAAAAAAAGTTACAAAACCACCTGAAACAGGAAAATATGGCTAAAAATCCCGGATACGACCTAACATAAAGTTCCCAACCTAAACTAGCTTAGGATGCTGTGCTCTTAGCTTATCCTGAGTCCCTTTATTGTTTGAAGGTGTGAATCCAATGGCTATCCACTACAGTACGATGGTCTCAGTTTTGGTAGAGGAAGTGATTACATAATGAAAGGGGTCATTTTCCACAGACCAAAGTTTATTATATCGATAGAAGAAAAGTTACTAAGTAGTCATAAACAGGTGGAACAGTGGTGCCATTTCTCTGTCTGAAATAGAAAAATTTCTTGTAGCCCTTAACATACAGTAACTGTCATAGTTCAATCACTTTCCATATAATTGAGAGGTATCGTATTACTCAACTTACTTACCATCAGCTTTTTGTTTTTAAAGCAAAGAAAAATCACTGTATAATAGTGTAACTCCGGTTACAGAAACGTTATACTAAACCAAGAGCATTGAATGAATTGGTCTAAAATCAAGTTAGTTGATGCCTAAATGAAGGAAGGCGATTTCCCAAAAAAGTCCAATGATGGTGAAGGTGCTGATTGGTCATTTACACAATGATTGCACATAGCAGCCAGGTTCTAATGCTAAGGCAAACTAAAATTTCAATATAACTATTTTGGGCTCAAACTGTTCTCTTATTACAGAAGTTACTAATGCGAAAGAGATTCTGTAAGAAAGCTTCGAGACTTAAAGAATACATATTTCGTTCTATATGAGGATGGCTAAGCAAGAATTGCCTTAGAGTAAACTTTAGGCTTTTGACTGTATTGATATATAAAAGACATTTTCTTTAACTCGCCATACACTGACTTATATGTTATATTTTTTTTTTTTTATCAAACTGGCTCTACTTAGAACGTGGAGGAAATTCTGATTGTTTTTCATACCATAATTTTTTTTCTTCATTATGTTGAGATAACTTAACCTATAAGATGTATTGTTCATCTTTAACTAACCTAAAGTAGGCCAAGCTAGGAAACAGACTCAGTGTTCTACTTTAGCTGATGTAGCCTACATCTCCTCCTAGACAACCTAACTTATAGATAGGGTAAGCGTAACATCACTCACTTGCTGTAGTACAGTACTCTTAACTTGAAGTGCTATAAGCTTACTTCATATACTGGCACTGATAGCTTATCTCGTGAATACCCTACCCAAGATGGGTAAGTAACAGTAGCTGTAAATAAGGCAATTAAATACCCTACAGGAAATTTTAAATTCTATTTATTTCACTTACTGAACTGTTTTTATATAAACACAAAGTGTATACAGATAGTAAAACTGTATTTGAACAATCTAAAATGTTTTGTTTTATTTTATCCGTGCACTGTTTAGAGATGTACTTATATGTGACATGAGTAAGATCATGTCTCCAGTTTAAGTTGGTGCGAGTTTGGGGGACAAAACCCCTTGATAAATAAGGACAAGGTGTCTTCAGTTGGCTAAGGGAGGAGCATGATGGTTTGATGTTGACTAGAGATATTGTGCTGTTGTGGCTATTCAGACATGAAATAGCAATTTAGTTATTGTGCTTTTGTTACTTGGGTTGAATTTGCCAGACTCTTGAGCAGTTTATTTTTCACTTAGATATGTCAAAATGAATTTTTTTTACCTTTGATTGGTGACTAAATAGGCATAGGTCTTATTTCAACTTTGTGTTATCTGTCCTGTTTTTTTTTTTTTCTCTTATGTAACTAGGCTATATATTTAGGATGTTTCACTTAAACTATTGGAGATTCGGTAGTTGTTTTAAGTGTTGTAAGGATGTATTTGAGCTTCTAAGGTGTAAAATGTCTATACTGTCATTTCTCTTCCAGGTGCACAGTATGTACCTGCTTGTACAGTACTGTACACAAAAACATGTGGCAGAAACGTGATAAAATTTCATTTTCAAGGGGAAACTAGCATTTTAAGGAGAATGAAATGGAAACTGCAGAGGAACTTTGGATTTGGAAGATGTTCTGAAGAGCATTTTGGGAAACTTAATTAACATCAAGATAAAAGTGAACATTTTAAAGGTAAGGTTTTTTTTTCTTTTTTGCTAAATATCCAGTTTAGCTACAATATAAACAAGAAATTAATGTGGTTAGCTCTTTTAATCTTAGTGTTGGAGTGGTGCAGTGTATTTGGAACTATTTTCAATAGGGATTTAAATATAAACAAGTTGAGCAGAATTGGTTGATGGTTATAGTACATTGGTATTATACAGAAATGTTCTCAAGGGTAAGAAGTGTCCCTCATTGTACTGTATGATGTTATTAGAATAGATTGTAGCAAAGATAATTTACTAGGCATACCAGTGAGGCACAGTGATGCTGATGGTCTGATTACAGACATAATAGTACCTTTTAAAGAAAGCTACAGTAAACAATGTTCAGTATCAGAGAACTGTGTAACCCTAGCACTGTACCATTCTTGCATATATGTAGCACTGTACCATCCTTACTTATATTCCATAATCTTAAAAGAAATTATTAATTAATCCAAAGGAATACAGTGATTTCTTTACTGTTTAAGTACTTTTACTGTATTTATATTCTTAGAAATTCTTTAGGTCACAGAATGTATAATTTTTCAAACTTTTTAATCTGTATCTTTATGGGTTAGGTTACTGTTAAGCTTTATTTTCAGCATTCGGTTAATCATGGGACACGTTTTCTTTATTCATGCTCACGATTGTGATAGCTTGTAAGATAATTATTTGCTGCTGGTTAGTAAGGAGCCTTAAGATGAGCATCTTGAATAGACCTGCTTTTTTTGTTTGCGAGTTATGTAATTTTCAATATTAAACTTACCCGATAATCATGTAGCTGTCAACTCCGTTGCCCGACAGAATTCTATGGAGGGATACGCCAGCTATCACAATACTAGAAGGGGGTGTATTTACCTGCGCCACCTGTGGCCAGGTACTCAAGTACTTCTTGTTGACACCTCCTCAATTATTCCTCTGTCGTGCTTCCGGCAAGACGTTCTGGGATACGCTTATGTTCTTGGAGTATTTTCACGACTTTGGTGAAGTATTTCTCTTTGATTTCGGCTGTCGCTTTACTGGAAACTTCTATATTAGCTTAGTTAGCTTTTGGAATTAATTTGATTAATTTTGGTGACGAGAGAGTATGAACTCTCGTTCACTTTTCAATGGCCGACCCTTCCCTTAGACGGAAGTGTTGGTGTCTAAGAGAGTATAGACTCTCTTTCTTAATTTTGCTTAACAAAAGTTATAGATTTATTTTATATCTCTCCGCCTCTTATAGGCCTCTTCGATTAACTTCCTTTTATTATAAACTCATTAAAATTAATTTTTATATTTGTTTATATTCGACCTTCCTAATAGTAGGCGGTCTTTTACCGAAGTTAATAAACTTTGAGCCCGTCATTTCGGTTTTACCTGTTAATATATTATGCTATTTCCGCCACAGAGTTTGAAAGATTTTCTTTGACAGTCTCGTACTGTTTTCAAAGCTGAACTAACGTTTTGTTTTGTCTCTGCAGTTGTTGACGTTCAGAACGTTCAACTTGCACTCTATCGTTACGATAGAGAAAGAATGTTCACGGTTTCACATTGCAGTAAGAGTAACCGTGTCTAGCGTTTTGTTCATTCTTTCTTAACTTAATGGTTTTGATCCTAATAAAGGAACTTTTCAGTTTTTTTCCTTTAACAATAATATG
>NC_090761.1:54848704-54920189 GCF_036898095.1 Palaemon carinicauda | reverse complement strand
CTCGGGATTATGGAACTCGAGTCAAAGGACAATGCATTTCAACTGCAAGAAGCTACTGGCAGTACGTCTGACCTGGAAAAGCTTCAGGTCTCTCCTTCAAGGCAAAGTGGTGGAGGTGAACTCGGACAACACCACGGCTTTGGCGTACATCTCCAAGCAAGGAGGGACCTACTCTCTGACATGGTACGAGATCGCAAGGGACCTCCTCACCTGGTCAAAAGGTCTAGACATTTCACTAGTAACGAGGTTCATCCAAGGCAACTTGAATGTCATGGCAGATTGTCTCAGTCGGAAGGGACAAATAATTCCAACAGAATGGACCCTCCACAAGGATGTATGCAAGAGACTTTGGGCCACCTGGGGCCAGCCAACCATAGATCTCTTCGCAACCTCGATGACCAAGAGGCTCCCAATATTTTGCTCACCAATCCCGGACCCAGCAGCAGTTCATATAGATGCCTTTCTACTTGATTGGTCACATCTAGATCTATATGCATTCCCTCCGTTCAAGATTGTCAACAAGGTACTGCAGAAGTTCGCCTCTCACGAAGGGACAAGGTTGACGCTAGTTGCTTCCCTCTGGCCCGCGAGAGAATGGCTCACCGAGGTACTTCGATGGCTAGTAGACGTTCCCAGAGCACTTCCCCTAAGGGTGGACCTTCTACGTCAGCCACGCGTAAAGAAGGTACACCAAGGCCTCCACGCTCTTCGTCTGACTGCCTTCAGACTATCGAAAGACTCTTGAGAGCTAGAGGCTTTTCGAAGGAGGCAACCAGAGCGATTGCTAGAGCAAGGAGAACATCCACCCTTAGAGTCTACCAATCGAAGTGGGAAATCTTCCGAAACTGGTGCAAGTCAGTATCCGTATCCTCGACCAGTACCTCTGTAACTCAAATAGCTGACTTTCTCTTATATCTGAGGAAAGAACGATCTCTTTCAGCTCCCACTATCAAGGGTTACAGAAGCATGTTGACATCAGTCTTCCGTCACAGAGGCTTAGATCTTTCCAACAATAAAGATCTACAGGACCTCCTTAAGTCTTTTGAGACCACGAAGGAGCGTTGTTTGGTTACACCTGGTTGGAATTTAGACGTGGTACTAGATTCCTTATGTCAGACAGGTTCGAACCGCTACAATCAGCCTCCCTGAAAGATCTCACCTTTAAGACTCTTTTCCTGATATGCTTAGCCACAGCTAAAAGTGTCAGTGAGATTCATGCCTTCTGCAAGAACATCGGATTCTCATCCGAAACGGCTACATGTTCTACAACTTGGTTTTCTAGCCAAACACGAGCTGCCTTCTCGGCCTTGACCAATATCGTTCGATATTCCAAACTTATCGTATGGTTGGAAATGAACTAGAAAGAGTCTTATGTCCTGTAAGAGCTCTTAAGTTCTATTTAAAAACCTTTACGAGGCCCGTCTGAAGCTTTATGGTGTTCAGTTAAGAATCCATCTTTGCCTATGTCAAAGAATGCTTTATCCTATTTTATCAGACTGTTAATACGAGAAGCTCATTCCCATCTGAATGAGGGAGACCAAGCTTTGCTGAAGGTAAGGACACACGAAGTTAGACCTGTCGCAACTTCCGTGGCCTTTAAACAAAATAGATCTCTGCAAAGTATATTCGACGCAACCTATTGGAAAAGCAAATCAGTGTTCGCGTCTTTTTATCTTAAGAATGTCCAGTCTCTTTACGAGAACTGCTACACTCTGGGACCATTCGTAGCAACGAGTGCAGTAGTGGGTGAGGGCTCAACCACTACAATTCCCTAATTCCATAACCTTTTTTAATCTTTCTCTTGAAATGTTTTATTATTGTTTTTGGGTTGTCCGGAAGGCTAAGAAGCCTTTCGCATCCTACTTGATTTGGCGGGTGGTCAAAGTCATTTCTTGAGAAGCGCCTAGATTAGAGGTTTTGATGAGGTCCTTTAGTATGGGTTGCAACCCTTCATACTTCAGCTCCTAGGAGTCGCTCAGCATCCTATGAGGATCGCGAGGCTCAGTAAGGAAGACGTACTTAAAAAGGCAGAGTAATTGTTCAAGTCGACTTCCTTACCAGGTACTTATTAATTTTATGTTTGTTATTTTGAATAACTGCTAAAATGAAATACAAAATACTTAGCTCTTAATGTTAACATATTATGCTGGTCTCTACCCACCCCCCTGGGTGTGAATCAGCTATATGATCACCGGCTAAGTTTAATATTGAAAAATGTTATTTTCATTAGTAAAATAAATTTTTGAATATACTTACCCGGTGATCATAAATTAAAGGACCCTCCCTTCCTCCCCAATAGAGACCCAGTGGGCAGAGGAGAAAATTGGTTCTGTGTTGACATGGAGTACTTGAGTACCTGCTCGACAGATGGCGCTGTTGATGTACACCCCCACCTGTATAGCGATCGCTGGCGTATTTTGTCCTTAGGTTTTTCTGTCGGGCAGCAGAGCTGACAGCTATATGATCACTGGGTAAGTATATTCAAAAATTTATTTTACTAATGAAAATAACATTTTGTCCAAAAATTGATAGTTGGGACTCTATATTGCAATATCTCACATTACTAAGTTATGTAACTCATCCTTGACAAGACTAATTATTAGGTAATACTCAGGAAAGTAACATTGAGTTACTTAATGTGGTCCTCCCTAGTGGATCAACTTTTCTCAGACTACTGTATAGGCAGAATTGAAAATGGGCAGAATATACCCAGAATGCTATTTTGAGTATTGATGATAACATTTCTGAAAATGGATCAGACAAAGTCTACTCGTCAGTTAAATCTGTATTGTTGCTACAGATGGTGTTACTGCATAAGTGAATTTTTTTACAGCCATAGAGAAAAAAGAAAATTGGATATACTGTAGTACTGTATATAGCACTACTCAGTTTGCCATATACCAGCCGTACTGGTTAAAGAATGACCATGTGACCTGGTCTATCTGCTAAGATCCTTCAATGACAGGACAGTATAGTGCTATACTCAATTGCAGACCAAAGAATAAGCAAAGTACATGTTTAAAATGATAACGGAGAAGTCTTTGGTAAAATGCATAGTAATAACACAGTAATAATCATTAACTTGCCATTAAGCCTTGTAATATATGTGTTCAGTCATAGAAAAAGGAATAAGTTAACACGTAGCCTCTTATACAGTAATTGGGAAAAGGTAAACATATATCTTATCACCTCTTAGTGGCTAGATATAAAGCCATTAGATGATTAAAATGTTCTTATAACAAAGTTGTATTCAATGCTCCTTAAAACTTAACTAACCTATAGTCCATTTCTTTTATCGAGGCGGATTTGCACCGACTCGCAGCGGTGCCCTTTAGCTCGGAAAATTTTCCTGATCGCTGATTGGTTAGAATTATCTCGTCCAACCAATCAGCGATCAGGAAACTTTTCCAAACTAAAAGGGCACCGCTGCGAGTTGGTGCAAATCTGCACCGCTAAAAGAAATTGACTATAGTGACACACTCTTGCAACAAAGGTGCAAGAGTAGTGCCTTTTACAGTACAGTATTCCTAACCCTAATGCTGTAACCTAACTGTTAAAATATCTTTTATTGCTCAAACATCAAGCAAAAATATCCTACACATAAAGATAAGTTAACTAACTCAAAATAGTTTGATTATAAATATGTACTTAGTAGCTAAAAGGCAAACTACTGTATATTCAATACTTGTCAATATGGCAAATGGAAGTTACCATGTTAGATATACAGCATTCAATATCACTTTTAATCTTAAACCACGTTTTATATGGTGACTGGAGGAAATATTTACTAACCTGAGGTACCCTCATCTAACCTGTCCTAAATCTACTTCTTCCTAACTTGCAATCCCGCCTTACCATGAAAAAAAAATTGTGATTACCCTTACGTGAAAACAGCATATCCAGAAGAAGTTACAAAGAAGAAATTCAATTGGTAAGAATAAGATTGTATAAATAGAAGTACCTAAATTACAGTACTCTATCTTATCTATGAATGGTAATATGATAGCTAAATATATATATATACAGTACAGTACTAACACTGTTCATTGAAAATACAGTATGCATAGGGAAATATGGTTTTCAATATTAATCTTACCCGATGATCATGTAGCTGTCAACTCCGTTGCCCGACAGAAATCTAAGGTCGGGATACTCCAGCGATCGCTATACAGGTGGGGGTGTACACAACAGCGCCATCTGTGAGTAGGTACTCAAGTACTTCTTGTCAACAAGAACTCAATTTTTCCTCTGTCGTGCCGCCGGCAAGACCTACTTGGATACGCTGTTGATTCTGGAGTTGTTGTTCACGATTTGGTGATGTATTCACTCTAGAGTTTAGCCTTCGCTATTCAGGAAGCTTTATCATTAGCTTAGCAAGCTTTTGGAATTAATTTGGATTAATTGTTAACGAACTTTGTTTGATTTTGGAATTCCCCCTTGACTACTTCTACATTCAAGATGTCTGACCAGTCTCAAGTCCCTAAGTACAGGCAGTGTAGCGTTAGGGCTTGTGCTAGGCGTCTTCCGAAGGCCTCTATAGATCCTCACACCGTTTGTTCCAATTGTAGGGGTAGATCCTGTCAATTGGAAGATCGATGTGGGGAATGCGCTGGGCTTTCGGAATTCGATTTTAACGAATTCCTTAAAAATGCACGTAGGTTAGAGAAGGAGAGAATCAGGAGGAGTTCTTCTCGCTCTGTGGATTTTTCCTCTCCCCATGCCCCTCAACCTTTTCCTTCCCCTTTAGTGGTGACTCCCAAACCTGCTACTAGTGCTCAGCCATCCATGGCGGATATGATGCGTGCCATTCAGGCTCTCGGTGACAGAGTGGAGTCATTGGCTAATGACCGTAATCAGCTTTTGGCAGATGTCAAAGAGCTGAAAGCGAAAAGTGCAGTGGGAAGTGTTATCAGTGCTAGTGATGTGAAAAGTGTCAGTGTCAGTGTTGCGCATGAGGGTACATCTGTGCGTGCCAGTCGTCCTCCCAGTCCGGGACCTCTTGCAAGCTCCCAAGCCCAGGGGAGAAGCAATGTCGAAGGACCAAAGGGTTCGGCAGACCTTGATCAGCGCACGGATGTATCCTCAGTGGTTGCGGACGTATCTGTCAAAGATCGTCCCATCCACAAACAGACGAATGAGCCCTTACATTCCTCGTCTGTGGAAGAAGTTTCCAGGAGGAAACGATGGACCAAGGTTTCACGACTGCTCAAGCGTAAGGTCCCTTCCGAGCGAGTCCAACGGCCCAGGTGTAGCCACTGGGTCAGTTCGGACTCGCCGCAGTCTTCCGATGACTGCACACCTCCCAAGAGAGGTAGAGTGGTTCCACAACAGGCCTCTGCTCCGTCTGTTGCTGCTCCAACCACGTTAGACCCTAAGTGGTCCATGCAGCAGACTATGCAGTCTCAGCTTGCGGCATTCATGCAGGAGTATCATGCTGAGAAGGTTGACACTGCACCTGTTAACCTACAACCCGCCGAGGTTGTGCGCTCAGCAGATACTGCGGCTGCCTGCTCCCACACTCCACCTGTGAGAGCTCCACCACCGATGCGCAGTCCACTCTGCCAGACGCATGTTCTTGTCGCACCATCCGTTGACATGCGTGAGCTACCGCATCAGCAGTGGGAAGGTGCTGTAGAGCTGCCGGGTTCTGACACTATGCGGCATGCTCCGCAACCCATGCGGCATGCTCCGCAACCCATGCGGCATGCTCCGCATACCATACAGCATGCTCCGCATACCATACAGCATGCTCCGCAACCCCTCCCACGCACCAGCACTCTGCTTTTGTTGTTGCCAGCTCGCAGACTGACCAGCAGCGGCATGATGTTGGATCCGCAGCAGCTACGCATGCACCCGTACTGCCGGATTCAGCCGTTCAGCTTTCTGCTCTGCTTTTGCCACTTCCTACTCAGCTTTCGGATGATGGAGTATCAGATGACGAAGCTGCACATTTGGATGAACCGCACTCCGACTTTGAAGGGCCCAAGTCTACGCCTCCCTCCTTAGACTTTCGTAAAGTCCTTGCCTTGTTCAGGGACTTGTATCCAGAGCAGTTTGTGTCTGCAACCCCTCGCTCTCCTCCCTCCGAGTTTGCTCTGGGCATACAGTCTGCTGCTCCTGCCTTCACCAAGCTTGTTCTCGCACGATCTTCTAAGAGAGCTTTGAGGGTTATGGGAGAGTGGTTGCATTCCAAGAAGCAACTGGGAAAGACTGCTTTCATCTTTCCGCCTACCAAGCTTGCTTCCAAGTCGAGCGTCTGGTATGCCACGGGAGAGGAACCCGGCTTGGGAGTTCCTGCCTCTGCCCAGGGCGACTTCTCAAGTCTGGTTGACTCTCCCCGCAGGTTGGCTATGAGACGATCGAAGATCTGCTGGTCCTTTTCTGACATGGATCATCTGTTGAAGGGAGTCTTTCGTGCCTTCGAGATCTTCAACTTCCTCGATTGGTGTTTGGGAGCCTTAAGCAGGAAGACTTCCCCTTCGGATGACTCTGCCATGCTGATCATGTCTAGCATGGACAAAGCCATTCGGGATGGGTCTGGTGAACTTGCGGCTTCGTACGTGTCGGGAGTGCTTAAGAAGAGAGAACATCTTTGCTCCTTCTTATCGGCTGGTATCACTCCTTGCCAGAAGTCAGAGTTGTTGTTTGCTCCTCTCTCCAAGTGTCTGTTTCCGGAGGAGCTGATCAAGGGGATGGCTGCCTCGCTTATCCAGAAGGATACCCATGATCTTATGGCATCTTCCGCACGTAAGGCTAAAACCTTACCTTCCGTGCCTAGACCCTTCCGCCCTGCAGCAGTAGACACACCTGCAACTAGGTTCATCCCGCCCTTTCGTAGCAGAACCTCCAGCAGAGGAGGTACCCGTGCCGACAGTCACCGTGGCAAGTCCAAGAAGGGTTCCAAGTCCGCAAAAGGCAAGTTTTGACTGCCTTCCTCTCCAGACAGCAGTGGGAGCCAGACTCAAGACCTTCTGGCAAGCTTGGGAGAGCAGAGGTGCAGACGCTCAGTCTGTGAAGTGGCTAAGGGAGGGATACAGAATTCCGTTCTGCCGCAGTCCCCCTCTAGCTACATCTCCCATCAACCTCTCTCCCAACTACAAGGAGAAGGACAAGAGGCTAGCGTTGCAACAAGAGGTGTAGCTCTTGCTACAAAAGGAAGCGGTAGTCATAGTCCGGGATCATCAATCCCCGGGCTTCTACAACCGTCTCTTCCTGGTAGAGAAGAAGACAGGAGGTTGGAGACCGGTGCTGGACGTCAGTGCTCTCAATGCTTTTGTCACCAAGCAGACGTTCACGATGGAGACGACGAAGTCGGTCCTAGCAGCGGTCAGGCAGGAGGACTGGATGGTCTCGTTAGACCTGAAAGACGCGTACTTTCACGTCCCCATCCATCCAGACTCCCAACCTTTCCTAAGGTTCGTCTTTGGAAAGGTTGTGTACCAGTTCCAAGCCCTGTGCTTTGGCCTAAGCACGGCACCTCTTGTGTTTACCAGTCTGATGAGGAATATTGCGAAATTCCTTCACTTGGCAGACATCAGAGCCTCCCTCTATTTGGACGACTGGCTTTTAAGAGCGCCAACAAGTCGTCGCTGTCTGGAGAATCTCAGATGGACTATGGATCTGACCAAGGAATTGGGCCTCCTGGTCAATATAGAGAAGTCCCAGCTCGTCCCATCCCAGACCATTGTCTATCTAGGTATGGAGATTCAGAGTCGAGCTTTTCGGGCTTTTCCGTCGGCCCCAAGGATCAATCAAGCCCTAGAATGCATCCAGAGCATGCTGAGAAGGAACCGATGTTCAGTCAGGCAGTGGATGAGTCTAACAGGGACACTTTCATCGCTGGCCCAGTTCATCGAGTTAGGGGGACTCCACCTCCGCCCCCTTCAGTATCATCTAGCTGCTCACTGGAGAAAGGACATGACGCTAGAGGCGGTCTCTGTGCCTGTTTCCGAAGAGATGAGGTCTACTCTAACGTGGTGAAAGAACAGCATTCTTCTCAAGGAAGGTCTACCATTGGCTGTTCAGACCCCCGACCACCGTCTCTTCTCGGACGCATCGGACACGGGCTGGGGTGCGACACTGGACGGACAGGAATGCTCGGGCACATGGAATCAGGAGCAAAGGACACTTCACATCAATTGCAAGGAGTTGTAGGCAGTTCATCTGGCCTTGATAAACTTCAAGTCCCTCCAGCTAAACAAGGTGGTGGAGGTGAACTCCGACAACACCACAGCCTTGGCTTACATCTCCAAGCAAGGAGGGACTCATTCGAGGAAGTTGTTCGAGATCGCAAGGGACCTCCTCATTTGGTCAAAAGATCGAAAGCTTTCGCTGGTAACGAGGTTCATTCAGGGCGATATGAATGTCATGGCAGATCGCCTCAGCCGGAAGGGTCAGGTCATCCCCACAGAGTGGACCCTTCACAAGAATGTTTGCAGCAGACTATGGGCCCTGTGGGGGCAGCCCACCATAGATCTTTTCGCTACCTCGATGACCAAGAGGCTCCCGATGTATTGTTCTCCGATTCCAGACCCTGCAGCAGTTCACGTGGATGCCTTTCTGCTGGATTGGTCCCATCTCGACCTGTATGCGTTCCCGCCGTTCAAGATTGTCAACAGGGTACTTCAGAAGTTCGCATCTCACGAAGGGACACGGTTGACGTTGGTTGCTCCCCTCTGGCCCGCGAGAGAATGGTTCACCGAGGTACTGCAATGGCTAGTGGACGTTCCCAGGACTCTTCCTCTAAGAGTGGACCTTCTGCGTCAACCTCACGTAAAGAAGGTACACCCAAACCTCCACGCTCTTCGTCTGACTGCCTTCAGACTATCGAAAGACTCTCAAGAGCTAGAGGTTTTTCGAAGGAGGCAGCCAGAGCGATTGCCAGAGCAAGGAGGACATCCACTCTCAGAGTCTATCAGTCTAAATGGGAAGTCTTCCGAAGCTGGTGCAAGGCGAATGCAGTTTCCTCAACCAGTACCACTGTAACCCAGATTGCTGACTTCCTGTTACATCTAAGGAACGTAAGATCCCTATCAGCTCCTACGATCAAGGGTTACAGGAGTATGTTGGCAGCGGTCTTCCGCCACAGAGGCTTGGATCTTTCCACCAACAAAGATCTACAGGACCTCCTTAGGTCTTTTGAGACCTCTAAGGAACGTCGGTTATCCACACCAGGCTGGAACCTAGACGTGGTTTTAAGGTTCCTAATGTCATCAAGATTTGAACCGCTCCAATCAGCCTCTTTTAAGGACCTCACATTAAAAACTCTTTTCCTCGTTTGCTTAGCAACAGCTAAAAGAGTCAGTGAGATCCACGCCTTCAGCAGGAACATAGGTTTTACATCTGAAACGGCTACATGTTCCTTGCAGCTCGGTTTTTGCTAAACGAGCTTCCTTCCCGTCCTTGGCCTAAGTCGTTCGAGATCCCAAGCCTGTCCAACTTGGTGGGGAACGAACTAGAGAGAGTACTTTGCCCAGTAAGAGCTCTTAAGTACTATTTAAGACGGTCAAAGCCATTACGAGGACAATCAGAAGCTTTATGGTGTTCTATCAAGAAGCCTTCTCTACCGATGTCTAAGAACGCAGTTTCTTACTACATCAGGCTTCTGATTAGAGAGGCACATTCTCATCTGAAGGAAGAAGACCTTGCTTTGCTGAAGGTAAGGACACATGAAGTTGGAGCTGTCGCTACTTCAGTGGCCTTCAAACAGAACCGTTCTCTGCAGAGTGTTATGGATGCAACCTATTGGAGAAGCAAGTCAGTGTTCGCATCATTCTATCTCAAAGATGTCCAGTCTCTTTACGAGAACTGCTACACCCTGGGACCATTCGTAGCAGCGAGTGCAGTAGTAGGTGAGGGCTCAGCCACTACATTCCCATAATCCCATAACCTTTTTAATCTTTCTCTTGAATACTTTTTATTGTTGTTTGGGTTGTACGGAAGGCTAAGAAGCCTTCCGCATCCAGGTTGATTTGGCGGGTGGTCAAATTCTTTCTTGAGAAGCGCCTAGGTTAGAGGTTGTGATGAGGTCCTTTAGTATGGGTTGCAGCCCTTTATACTTCAGCACCTAGGAGTCGTTCAGCATCCTAAGAGGACCGCTAGGCTCAGTAAGGAAGACGTACTTAAAAAAGGCAGAGTAATAGTTCAAGTCGACTTCCTTACCAGGTACTTATTTATTTTATGTTTGTTATTTTGAATAACTGCTAAAATGAAATACGGGATACTTAGCTTCTTTGTTAACATGTATGCTGGTCTCCACCCACCACCCTGGGTGTGAATCAGCTACATGATCATCGGGTAAGATTAATATTGAAAAATGTTATTTTCATTAGTAAAATAAATTTTTGAATATACTTACCCGATGATCATGAATTTAAGAACCCTCCCTTCCTCCCCATAGAGAACCAGTGGACCGAGGAGAAAATTGAGTTCTTGTTGACAAGAAGTACTTGAGTACCTACTCACAGATGGCGCTGTTGTGTACACCCCCACCTGTATAGCGATCGCTGGCGTATCCCGACCTTAGATTTCTGTCGGGCAACGGAGTTGACAGCTACATGATCATCGGGTAAGTATATTCAAAAATTTATTTTACTAATGAAAATAACATTTTTCCATGATTTTTTCAAGGATTTCGATAACATATTGTGTCAGAAACTAGTCAATTTTGAAGTGAGGTCATAATATTTGCTAATATCTAAAATCTAAAAAAAATTTGGGAAAAAAAGTTACAAAACCACCTGAAACAGGAAAATATGGCTAAAAATCCCGGATACGACCTAACATAAAGTTCCCAACCTAAACTAGCTTAGGATGCTGTGCTCTTAGCTTATCCTGAGTCCCTTTATTGTTTGAAGGTGTGAATCCAATGGCTATCCACTACAGTACGATGGTCTCAGTTTTGGTAGAGGAAGTGATTACATAATGAAAGGGGTCATTTTCCACAGACCAAAGTTTATTATATCGATAGAAGAAAAGTTACTAAGTAGTCATAAACAGGTGGAACAGTGGTGCCATTTCTCTGTCTGAAATAGAAAAATTTCTTGTAGCCCTTAACATACAGTAACTGTCATAGTTCAATCACTTTCCATATAATTGAGAGGTATCGTATTACTCAACTTACTTACCATCAGCTTTTTGTTTTTAAAGCAAAGAAAAATCACTGTATAATAGTGTAACTCCGGTTACAGAAACGTTATACTAAACCAAGAGCATTGAATGAATTGGTCTAAAATCAAGTTAGTTGATGCCTAAATGAAGGAAGGCGATTTCCCAAAAAAGTCCAATGATGGTGAAGGTGCTGATTGGTCATTTACACAATGATTGCACATAGCAGCCAGGTTCTAATGCTAAGGCAAACTAAAATTTCAATATAACTATTTTGGGCTCAAACTGTTCTCTTATTACAGAAGTTACTAATGCGAAAGAGATTCTGTAAGAAAGCTTCGAGACTTAAAGAATACATATTTCGTTCTATATGAGGATGGCTAAGCAAGAATTGCCTTAGAGTAAACTTTAGGCTTTTGACTGTATTGATATATAAAAGACATTTTCTTTAACTCGCCATACACTGACTTATATGTTATATTTTTTTTTTTTTATCAAACTGGCTCTACTTAGAACGTGGAGGAAATTCTGATTGTTTTTCATACCATAATTTTTTTTCTTCATTATGTTGAGATAACTTAACCTATAAGATGTATTGTTCATCTTTAACTAACCTAAAGTAGGCCAAGCTAGGAAACAGACTCAGTGTTCTACTTTAGCTGATGTAGCCTACATCTCCTCCTAGACAACCTAACTTATAGATAGGGTAAGCGTAACATCACTCACTTGCTGTAGTACAGTACTCTTAACTTGAAGTGCTATAAGCTTACTTCATATACTGGCACTGATAGCTTATCTCGTGAATACCCTACCCAAGATGGGTAAGTAACAGTAGCTGTAAATAAGGCAATTAAATACCCTACAGGAAATTTTAAATTCTATTTATTTCACTTACTGAACTGTTTTTATATAAACACAAAGTGTATACAGATAGTAAAACTGTATTTGAACAATCTAAAATGTTTTGTTTTATTTTATCCGTGCACTGTTTAGAGATGTACTTATATGTGACATGAGTAAGATCATGTCTCCAGTTTAAGTTGGTGCGAGTTTGGGGGACAAAACCCCTTGATAAATAAGGACAAGGTGTCTTCAGTTGGCTAAGGGAGGAGCATGATGGTTTGATGTTGACTAGAGATATTGTGCTGTTGTGGCTATTCAGACATGAAATAGCAATTTAGTTATTGTGCTTTTGTTACTTGGGTTGAATTTGCCAGACTCTTGAGCAGTTTATTTTTCACTTAGATATGTCAAAATGAATTTTTTTTACCTTTGATTGGTGACTAAATAGGCATAGGTCTTATTTCAACTTTGTGTTATCTGTCCTGTTTTTTTTTTTTTTCTCTTATGTAACTAGGCTATATATTTAGGATGTTTCACTTAAACTATTGGAGATTCGGTAGTTGTTTTAAGTGTTGTAAGGATGTATTTGAGCTTCTAAGGTGTAAAATGTCTATACTGTCATTTCTCTTCCAGGTGCACAGTATGTACCTGCTTGTACAGTACTGTACACAAAAACATGTGGCAGAAACGTGATAAAATTTCATTTTCAAGGGGAAACTAGCATTTTAAGGAGAATGAAATGGAAACTGCAGAGGAACTTTGGATTTGGAAGATGTTCTGAAGAGCATTTTGGGAAACTTAATTAACATCAAGATAAAAGTGAACATTTTAAAGGTAAGGTTTTTTTTTCTTTTTTGCTAAATATCCAGTTTAGCTACAATATAAACAAGAAATTAATGTGGTTAGCTCTTTTAATCTTAGTGTTGGAGTGGTGCAGTGTATTTGGAACTATTTTCAATAGGGATTTAAATATAAACAAGTTGAGCAGAATTGGTTGATGGTTATAGTACATTGGTATTATACAGAAATGTTCTCAAGGGTAAGAAGTGTCCCTCATTGTACTGTATGATGTTATTAGAATAGATTGTAGCAAAGATAATTTACTAGGCATACCAGTGAGGCACAGTGATGCTGATGGTCTGATTACAGACATAATAGTACCTTTTAAAGAAAGCTACAGTAAACAATGTTCAGTATCAGAGAACTGTGTAACCCTAGCACTGTACCATTCTTGCATATATGTAGCACTGTACCATCCTTACTTATATTCCATAATCTTAAAAGAAATTATTAATTAATCCAAAGGAATACTGTGATTTCTTTACTGTTTAAGTACTTTTACTGTATTTATATTCTTAGAAATTCTTTAGGTCACAGAATGTATAATTTTTCAAACTTTTTAATCTGTATCTTTATGGGTTAGGTTACTGTTAAGCTTTATTTTCAGCATTCGGTTAATCATGGGACACGTTTTCTTTATTCATGCTCACGATTGTGATAGCTTGTAAGATAATTATTTGCTGCTGGTTAGTAAGGAGCCTTAAGATGAGCATCTTGAATAGACCTGCTTTTTTTGTTTGCGAGTTATGTAATTTTCAATATTAAACTTACCCGATAATCATGTAGCTGTCAACTCCGTTGCCCGACAGAATTCTATGGAGGGATACGCCAGCTATCACAATACTAGAAGGGGGTGTATTTACCTGCGCCACCTGTGGCCAGGTACTCAAGTACTTCTTGTTGACACCTCCTCAATTATTCCTCTGTCGTGCTTCCGGCAAGACGTTCTGGGATACGCTTATGTTCTTGGAGTATTTTCACGACTTTGGTGAAGTATTTCTCTTTGATTTCGGCTGTCGCTTTACTGGAAACTTCTATATTAGCTTAGTTAGCTTTTGGAATTAATTTGATTAATTTTGGTGACGAGAGAGTATGAACTCTCGTTCACTTTTCAATGGCCGACCCTTCCCTTAGACGGAAGTGTTGGTGTCTAAGAGAGTATAGACTCTCTTTCTTAATTTTGCTTAACAAAAGTTATAGATTTATTTTATATCTCTCCGCCTCTTATAGGCCTCTTCGATTAACTTCCTTTTATTATAAACTCATTAAAATTAATTTTTATATTTGTTTATATTCGACCTTCCTAATAGTAGGCGGTCTTTTACCGAAGTTAATAAACTTTGAGCCCGTCATTTCGGTTTTACCTGTTAATATATTATGCTATTTCCGCCACAGAGTTTGAAAGATTTTCTTTGACAGTCTCGTACTGTTTTCAAAGCTGAACTAACGTTTTGTTTTGTCTCTGCAGTTGTTGACGTTCAGAACGTTCAACTTGCACTCTATCGTTACGATAGAGAAAGAATGTTCACGGTTTCACATTGCAGTAAGAGTAACCGTGTCTAGCGTTTTGTTCATTCTTTCTTAACTTAATGGTTTTGATCCTAATAAAGGAACTTTTCAGTTTTTTTCCTTTAACAATAATATGTTTTAACGATATATATGATTGGGCTCTTCTCTCAGGTTCTAAGTCAGAGAGAGAGAGAGAGAGAGAGAGAGAGAGAGAGATAGAGACGGAGGGAGAAAGAGGATAAACGTTTCATTCAAGCCTGCCAGGCGTACGAGTAACGTCGTTATCGTTTTTTGCTCTTCTCCCTAGTCTCTTTAGGGGAAGAAACTAAACGTTTCTAGAGTGATCTAGTGTTTAGTCTCTTTCCAACCACTGAATTATCTTTCATTAAATTTTTCTGTTACATTGTAATTCTGTTTTCGCAATTACTAACTTTGAGAAAGGATAGAATTGCGTATTTCAGGTACAAACCACTTAAAGTTTCGAGTTCAGTGAAATAAGTGCAAACAGAAATCAAAGTGATAAGTGATTAGTGCGTGAGGGTACTTTTGTGCGCGCCAGTCGTCCTCCCAGTCCGGGACCTCTTGCAAGCTCCCAAGCCCAGGGGAGAAGCAATGTCGAAGGGCATAAGGGTTCAGCAGGCCTTGATCGGCGCACAGAAGTATTCTCGGTGGTTGTGGGCGTGTCTTACCGAGACCGTCACTCCCACCCGCAGACGATTGAGCCCTTATTTTGCTCGTCTGCAGAAGAGATTAGGGGAGAAAATAAAGGCAGAGTAACGCTGGTCTCAGGTCTCAAGACTTCTTAAACGTTAAGTCCAGACCTATGCCAGACGTACGAAGTTAAAGTTCACAACCCGAATGCAGTCATTGGGTTAGCTCTGACTCTCCTCAGTCATCAGTTGATTACACTCCGCCTAAGAGGAGTAAGGTTCTGCCACAACAGATCTCTGCTGTTAAGGCTTTACCTCAGCAGAACTTAGTGTCTGCCGACCCCATACAGTCACAACTTTCGGTCTTGATGCGTGAGTGTCGGGCTGAGAGTGTTGCACCTCCTCCTCCGCCTATACTCCCTCCACCTGTTCTCGCTCCGCCTGTGCTCGCCCAGCCTGCACCTGCTCCGCCTGTGCTCGCCCAGCCTGCACCTGCTCCGCCTGGTCGCAGCACCATCTGCCAGGCGTACGATGTTGTGAACTCTACTACAGTCCATGCAAGCACAGCTTTCGGACTTGATGAGTGAGTGTCGGGCTGAGAGTGTTGCTCCTCCGCCTCCGCCTACACTCCCTCCTCCTACACTCGCTCCGCCTGATCACAGTACCATCTGCCAGGCGTACGATGTTGTGGACTCTACTACAGTCCATGCAAGCACAGCTTTCGGACTTGATGAGTGAGTGTCGGGCTGAGAGTGTTGCTCCTCCGCCTCCGCCTACACTCCCTCCTCCTACACTCGCTCCGCCTGATCACAGTACCATCTGCCAGGCGTATGATGTTGTGGACTCTACTACAGTCCATGCAAGCACAGCTTTCGGACTTGATGCGTGAGTGTCGGGCTGAGAGTGTTGCTCCTCCGCCTCCGCCTACACTCCCTCTACCTACACTCGCTCCGCCTGATCGCAGTACCACCTGCCAGCAGTTCCACCTGCCAGGCGTACGATGTTGAGACACGTGCTGAGTTTGCTGTTCCCTGTGGTGTTCAGCCTCCGCCTTTCTTAAGGCAACCTTTACATTGGGATCAGGAGGATTATACCTCTCTTCCTCCGCCTCCACTTGCTGCTCCACCAGTGATGCAACACTCGGTTGAGGTACAACAACCTCTCCCGTCCATGAGTCAGTTTCCTCAGCTCTTGCTGCAGCGAGCTCAACCCTCCATAAGGCAAGCACCACAACACCTTAGCCTTGCGCCTCAGGAGCCTCAGCTTGCGAGACATTTACCTTGTTCTGCGCAGCCTCTTCCTCATCGCGCTCCGCTCACACCACAGGAACTGGAACTTGCTACTCCGCTTCCGCCAACCGCTCAGCAAGCGCAACCCTTGGGTTCAACCACTCATGCTAGGAGTCAGCCTCCTCCACCCATGCGCCTTCCTTCTGCTTGTCTTTTATTCAGCCTTTGCAGACTGAGCCTCAGGTGTTCCCTCATCGGAGTCTTGAAGAGGAAACCACACTATTGTTGTTCCAGCTCGTTCTGACTCTGCTGTTCAGCATACCATGGTTTAAACCCCATGCAAGCATGCATAAAGCACTCTAGCACTGGTCATGGAATTTCTGAGAATGTTAAACGCCATGCACACGCTCTGCTTTCCTTTCAGCAGGCTCTGCTTACAGCAGGCTCTGCTTACTACATGCTCAGCATTCAGCATGCTCTGCATTCAGCATGCTCTGCATACAACATGCTCTGCATACAGCATGCTCTGCATTCAGCATGCTCTGCATACAACATGCTCTACATACAGCATGCTCTGCATACAGCATACTCTGCATACATCATGCTCTGCATACCTTACCGCATGCTTCTCAACACATCTTGGGTTGTTGCCAACTCACTAGACTGTCAAGCAGTTTCATAACGTTGCCTTCTAGTCTGCTGCTTTGCACCAGTGAACCCTCACTCAGAGAACTTAGCTTTTCTAGGATAAGGTCCCTGTAGATGAGAAAGTTCTTTTCTCCCTCCTTCTGATATTCCCTTGAGGACTCTGTCATTTGGAGGGAGCCTTTAGCTGCATACCTCTTATGGACTTTTATTTAAGCATACCATGCTTACAGGGAAGGTAATGGTTACACTTCAGCCGCTAATCCCGTCTGTTACCACACCTGCTCCCATAGACCTTGAGCTGTGTTGCATGACATGCAGTCCAAGCTTAGTCCTTGTTAGAGGATTTTTTGTTTACGGAGTCAATGTGTCACGGGGAAGACGTTCAACAACCAACAGAAGGGACTTGTTGTGACGCAGTGCGGCAACCTCAGCAACCCGTTAAGGAGTTGTCTGTACGACCCAGACAGTCTAGACAGATTCGGGTTGTCACTGTACTTCCTCGCTTGCCCATGATTGACAGTTTACAGACTGTGCAGCAGTATCATGATCTTGTGTCCGGCTCCGTCAGACGACTGGCTTTTAAGAGCTCCCTCAAGTCGTCGCTGTCTGGAGATTTTCAAATGGACTATGGATCTGACCAAGGAACTGGGCCTCCTGGTCAATTTTGAGGAGTCTCAGCTCGTTCCATCCCAGACCATTGTCTCCTTGGGTATGGATCTTCAGAGTCGAGCTTTTCGGACTTGTCCGTCGGCCCCAAGGATCTTCCAAGCCCTAGAATGCATCCAGAGCATGCTGAGAAGGAACCGATGCTTAGTCAGGCAGTGGATGAGTCTAACAGGGACACTTTCATCGCTGGCCCTGTTCATCGAGTTAGGGAGACTCCACCTCCGCCCCCTTCAGTATCATCTAGCTGCTCACTGGATAAAGGACATGACGCTAGAGACGGGCTCAGTTCCTGTTTCCGAAGAGATGAGGTCTACTCTAACGTGGTGGAAGAACAGCATTCTTCTCAAGGAAGGTCTACCTTTGGCTGTTCAGACCTCCGACCACCGTCTCTTCTCGGACGCATCGGACACGGGCTGGGGTGCGACACTGGACGGACAGGAATGCTCGGGAACATGGAATCAGGAGCAAAGGACACTTCACATCTATTGCAAGGAGTTGTTGGCAGTTCATTTGGCCTTGATAAACTTCAAGTCCCTCCAGCTTAACAAGGTGGTGGAGGTGAACTCCGACTACACCACAGCCTTGGCTTACATCTCCAAGCAGGGAGGGACTCATTCGAGGAAGTTGTTCGAGATCGCAAGGGACCTCCTCATTTGGTTAAAAGATCGAAAGCTCACGCTGGTAACGAGGCTCATTCAGGGCGATATGAATGTCATAGCAGATCGCCTCAGCCGGAAGGGTCAGGTCTTCCCCACAGAGTGGACCCTTCACAAGAATGTTTGCAGCAGACTTTGGGCCCTGTGGGGTCAGCCAACCATAGATCTATTCGCTACCTCGATGACCAAGAGGCTCCTCTTGTATTGTTCTCCGATTCCAGACCCAGCAGCAGTTCGCGTGGATGCCTTTCTGCTGGATTGGTCCCATCTCAACCTGTATGCATTACCGCCGTTCAAGATTGTCAACAGGGTACTTCAGAAGTTCGCCTCTCACAAAGGGACACGGCTGACGTTGGTTGCTCCCCTCTGGCCCGCGAGAGAATGGTTCACTGAGGTACTGCAATGGCTGGTCGACGTTCCCAGGACTCTTCCTCCTAGAGTGGACCTTCTGCGTCAACCTCACGTAAAGAAGGTACACCCAACCTCCACGCTCTTCGTCTGACTGCCTTCAGACTATCGAAAGACTCTCAAGAGCTAGAGGCTTTTCGAAGGAGGCAGCCAGAGCGATTGCCAGAGCAAGGACGACATCCACTCTCAGAGTCTATCAGTCTTAATGGGAAGTCTTCCGAAGCTGGTGCAAGGCCAATGCAGTTTTCCTCAACCAGTACCAATGTAACCCAGATTGCTGACTTCCTGTTACATCTAAGGAACGTAAGATCCCTATCAGCTCCTACGATCAAGGGTTACAGAAGTTTGTTGGCAGCAGTTTTCCGCCACAGAGGCTTGGATCTTTCCTCCAACAAAGATCTACAGGACCTCCTTAGGTCTTTTGAGACCTCAAAGGAACGTCGGTTGTCCACTCCAGGCTGGAATCTAGACGTGGTCCTAAGGTTCCTAATGTCATCAGGATTTGAACCGCTCCAATCAGCCTCTTTTAAGGACCTCACATTAAAAACTCTTTTCCTCGTGTGCTTAGCAACAGGTAAAAGAGTAAGTGAGATCCACGCCTTCAGCAGGAACATAGGTTTCACATCTGAAACGGCTACATGTTCCTTGCAGCTGGGATCATAAATGTTCATATTGTCTCTGAGAGTTCCTACCATTTCTGTCCCTGACATAAAGAAGGGCTAAAGAACTACTATGGTCATCTTTAGACGAGCTGTGTAATAACTTTTTGAATATCTTGTCGTTAGTTTGGATTTTCTACAGGTTTGTGCGTATTAAGGTTGTGTAGTAGACCTAGTTTGAGGAATGAAATTGCTGAAAGTATCTAAGTAGGTGACCTTATATTTCAGTTTATTCATTTGTTTGTTATAGTGGGGAAGTTTTCCTAGTCTGTGGTTCACTAAAGATTATTATAACTTGTCCTTGATAACAGTGAAAGATGTCCCGAATAGAAGTTTAGTAGATTAAACTTTATAAAGATGTACTGGTATAGGATGCTGATGTACAAGAATATATTTAATGTAGTTATTTATATATAATAGCAAGTGCGCTTGTGAAAATTTCTTACGCAGTAATTATCATTCTTGATAAAAAGTACCATATGCTGTAACAAAATTGTTTTCAAATTTGTATCATCGTAATACTCGCATAATGAATTTGCCAATCAGGGATTTACTGGCGTTCTTTGGTAAATGTGTTAATTATGGGGATGCATCTAAATTGATCATCACATATGCCTGAAGTTGATTTTAGAAATTTCCACCAAAAATTATTTGCATTGTGATCAGGGTAGTAGTAGCTGATACGCCACCCACTATTTTGTAGCATTTGCTCCTTACATTAAGGTATTTGTCGATGTTTTAAGTAAAGTAATTTCAATTATTAATTTTTCATTTTTAAAACAAATAGATAAAACTAGATAAAACTAAATTTTATGATATGCAGCCTTACTTTGATAGATGCATAGGTTTAAAAGATTATTGAAATATATAATTGAATTTCTGAAATTGTATCCACAGCATATGGATATTAATGAAATTGGCACTATTTGAAAAATGGACGTAAGAAAATTTGAAAATACAGTATTAACATTCATTAAATGTTGGTACTGAGAACCCTTAAAGCAATTTAATTCTTCAATCCATGCAAGTTCTTTCTCAGACCCTTGGTTTAGTCATTTATTATTAGCTTGCCTATAGAAAAAATCAATAAATTTTCCAGAAAGGATTAAGCGATGTATATGCATGTATATATGTCTTCCTACTGAATTTTGCATACAGATAAACATTTAAGATTCAGGAAAAATTTTATTACTTAGAAGGATATTGCATATCTCTCTCTCTCTCTCTCTCTCTCTCTCTCTCTCTCTCTCTCTCTCTCTCTCTCTCTCTCTCTCTCTCTCTCTCTCTCTCTCTCGTTTTTTTTTTACCGAAAGCTCTCCAGTCAAAAGTAGATTTTCATTAACAATCATGACTGATATATGTAATTTTTTCTGAGAATTAAGTTATGCAAATGACAGTATTAATATTAGATTGTTTTTAGTTATCAAATTCCTGATTTTATGAAAATTTTTTATTGACCTTTTATGCAAATGTTTATTCCTTGTACATCAGTTAATCACTATTGAAAGCCAGCTACAGTTGAATATTGTTTTATGTAAGCATTTTATTAGGAAAGTTTTAGATTCGGCTTGGGACCATTAATAAGATTATGTACTTGCTGATGATATTATCTTGTCCACCAGTAGTAGTTAAGTTATGATAAGCTAGTTTTAACACACTGGTTTAACTCCAATCCCTACGGGGATTATGGTTTCCTTTATTGATAGGATATTATATTACTGTTTTCTTTAATTTTTCTTTCTGGCTAGATAAGGGCATTAAGTTGTCCCTTAATTTTATATTTCTAGTCAAGTAGAAAGAGTTTAATCCTTTTTCTTGGTTATTTTTATTGCTTAGAAGTGAGATTTATTTCTTGAGGTGGGTAATCCAAGTTCTTAGTCACTTGTGTGTGTAAGTGGTTGCCTCCTGATGAATAGTAGACCCAAGTTTCTTGTAATTTCTTGTTAGAAAAGATAATTTCCATCAATATTTTGGACATAGAATTATGAAGGTTCTTCTTAGGCATGTACATTATTTACTTCCTGTTCTAGTGTTAGATTTTTGAATTTTAGTTTAATATTTTCTTCACATTTTATAAAAAAAGTTAATTCTTTGGTGCATCCCTTAAAAAGTTTATATGTTTCTCTGAAAATAGTCTCTTGGCAAGCTTCATATTTATCTGCATTTTCACAGTCTTGCATTGACTGAAGTATCAAAATATTATTAGATTTTCTATCAAAGTTAACTACTGTATATGGTTAGCCTTTGTAAGATTTCATTGGTCCACCTGAGCTGCTCTACAAGTCATTGAGTTACAAGAATAGAGGGCCTTACTAGTCCACATTTTGGGAAACTCCTGAAAGAAATAGTACACTATACAAGCATTTCAGACACTATATAATTTAATCTATTCTTGAAATGGCCTGTAGTGTTCATTTAAAACCTCGGCTTGCTCTCAACTGCCAACATTAAGTAGAAAATTTTTAGATAATCTTCAGTGGCTATAACAAATAAGAATCTAAAGCCATAGCCTTACCTTATGTAATCCATCTCTCTCTCTCTCTCTCTCTCTCTCTCTCTCTCTCTCTCTCTCTCTCTCTCTCTCTCTCTCTCTCCTTCCTGAAAGAAATAGTACAGTATTATACAAGCATTTCAAACACTATAATTCAATCTATTCTTGAAATGGCCTGTAGTGTTCATTTAAAACCTCAGCTAGGTGTCAACTGCCAGCATTAAGTAGAACATTTTTAGATGATCTTCAGTGGCTATAACAAATAAGAATCTAAAGCCATAGCCTTACCCTATGTAATACATTTCTCTCTCTCTCTCTCTCTCTCTCTCTCTCTCTCTCTCTCTCTCTCTCTCTCTCTCTCTCTCTCTCTCTCTCTCTCTCTCTCTCTCTCAATTCTAGGTTTACTTATCAGTATCCACGGAGAACAAAACAAAATTAGATTCTTTGATGAGATTATATTTTTAGGGTGCTAATAGTTATGCTAAACAGTACTAAATGTAATTTGAAAGTACTCATATAGAAAGTTGCATAGGTTTAGCTAAAAACTGGGTTGCCATAACTTATCATTTCAAGTTCAGGACAACTAGTAGTATTATAATTATTTTTTTTTTTAGCTTTTTCATGCCACAGGCCATAACTTAATATCACACGAGTAGTTTTTGTTGGTATATCTGTTTGTGTTGCTAAGGGAAGGCTATAGCTATTGTAATGTAACTTTAATTTTGTTTTAATTAGGGCCGTGCATTTTCTAGGCATTGTTTATTTATTTCTCGATAGGTAAACCAAGTACACATGTGAGCTAGTTTACTTCAGATATTTTTTGTTTTGTTTATCACCACCATTGGTGTGTTAAATATGAATTGTTTTATGTACTACAAATATGTTGTCTTTTGAGTTTCAGTATTGTTATTGTTAGGTACCCTCTCCATTGCCTTTCTAAGAGTTGTTATTCAAAAAGTTATTACACAGATGAAGCTAAAGTGAATTGGTGGTCCGCGTGTAAGATGAATGCGTACTTCGGTCCGATCTGACTTTCTGCTGGGAGAAGAAGCTAGGAGGGTCAGGGCAGTAGTCTTGCACGTCTCTTCTCTTTTACCTGACTCAATCATGTACATGAATTGGGATGAAACCAAGAGACATCTTGGCCATTTATTGTTCTTGTCTGCTTTTGAAAGGGCTTTAGGTGTCATGAGTAAAGGATTGTGTTTAACTTGCATTCTGGGACTAAGGATGACTTTTAACTTTTTTCCTCCTATTGTGTTATCATAAAGATATTTTTTTCCATCAAAATTTTAACTTTCCATTGAAGGATAAAAAATATAAATTAGTCTTGTCAAACTACCATATAAAGATTAATACTAACTTAAATGTAGCAGTAACTTTCAAAAGATCATACTGCTATTGGTACAGTATGTTTAAGTCACAATCAACTCCTTATTGTTTGTAAATTTACAATAAAAGATTCCAAATGAAAAGGACAAGGAAAGAGTGCAAGGGCCTGGTAACTTTTCTTGTTCAGATCATAGTTTTTTAATCATTCGTTACCAGGTTGGACTGGGGAGGGCCTTGGTGGGCTTTCCTTTTCTTTTTTTTAAAAAAAAGCACTACTTATTTACACGTAATCATGACGTGACATCAAATGCATTTCAGATGTGCAGTGAAACTAAAAACAGAGATACAACATATCCAAGAGAAGAATCCATTTCTATGGCATTCTAGCACTGGATGTATTTGAAGTTTTCATTTGATTAGACTTTTGTCATTGACTTTGGTGTGTATTCATGTTTTAGCCATATCAAAATTTCAGTGTACCAAAACCAGATGTGCATGACATGCAGTTTTCTATAATAAATGTATTCTAGTGAATTTTTGTTTTGTTTCTTTAAGATTTTATACGTTCATAATAAGATTGATAGTCAAAGTTTCTATGCTCGAACAGTGTAAGCAACATTTTGTTCATAAAAAATTTTGACTTCTCGTTAAAGGCTTTAAGAGGCTTTCAAAGTAACTTATAGCAGGATATAGCAAAGACAAATTACTTAAAATGTCCCAAGTGTTCAGAAAAAGTGGACTGAGTTTTCCAACAAGAATTAACAAGATTAATTGATTTAACTCCTTTTGACTAAACATTCACCAAAATAAGTTACTGCTCTCAGCATCAGTGGGAGTGAATAAGTTCTGTACGTGGGAAGGGAATACCAGTTTAAATGAACAGTCTTACAATAAAGCAAGGTTCTTTTCATGAGCACTTTGACACTTTTCTGGCAAGGAATCCGGTATTTGTTGATGCTATAAGAGGAAGGGGGCGTTTGGGGAGAACACTCGGGAATCTGAACTTCATGAGATGGGTATGATAGAATACTCATTATGAGCTTAACTATATAATACTGGAAAATAACTTTGGTTGAGATAATGAAAGTGCACATATTCCATTTATATTTTATTTTCATAATTGTAAGTTTTAGTTATACAAAATAGTTTCATTCACCTGATGTACTGTATTGAAATACAAAAATACTAGTTTACAAGACTTACTAATTGACCCTTAACTACCTCCATAAAACATCTGAGCTCTGATTTACCGGAATTGAATACAATTTACTCTGCAAATTACAAACTTCATAAGGTCTCATTACCCTCTTAACATGCACTAACCTTAGTGTATAATTATTTCTTGTTTAAAACTTAATTTCTAGGGATAAAAGTGTTCAGTATGGTAGTTATACCCCTTTTGTTGAAATTGATACAACTACTAATAGTCCCATTGCTAAAGACTACAATATAGTCGTCAAGACCTAGATGGATTTACACATTTTTGGTACAGATATAGTTCTGTAATGTTTCAGACAGTTGATCAAAAGGTTGTGAACCAACTTTTGGTTAATTATTAATGACACCATCTCAACCCAATGCAATAAAAGCAACTAATTTGCTTAAACATTTCATAATTCTAGGTGTTCCACATAATTGAGCACAAACAGTTTTATACCAGTCACAAATTTCCATTGCCTCAATCAGGGTTCTATGTATCTTGAGTAATTAATTATTCAGAATTGCTAAAAGTTTTCAAGTCCTTTCACATAAAATCACTTACTTCAGAATGACAATTAAAATATGAACGTGCCAGATAGCTTTATGAAAACAGTATCAAAATTGATTTCTAATAAACTTATAATTAATATAGTAAAGTTAATGACTACTTTCTTAATCTTGTTACTGACTTTAAAGAAAAAAAAATACAATTTTCTTTTAAAGACATTCTTTGAAAAGCACCCCTTTTCATTTCAACTGGTTCTTTTACTTCCATTCCTGACAAATACCTTCACAATATTTAGTTTTACATTCCAGTAGCTGCCTCCATATTAAAATAACCCTAAGCTTCCCCTTTTTAAAAATTTCACAAATGCCTCCACTTAAAATTCTTTGTTTCTTCAATAGATCATTGGTATTTTCTTTGAAATTAAACCAAACCATCACTAAACACTGCTTGAAGCCTGTCATTAACTAAAGTCCATAACCCTTGCACGACTAACTACATACTATGTCAAAACTAAAAACCCCTTCAGAACTTAGATAGAAAGAACCCGTCCCTAACACACCCTTTCAACTATAAATAAATTCTATAGTCATTCTCCAAATTATCTAGCTTCTATTAGCCTGTAAATATACAACCAAAACTAGAATTTAAAATTTTAGAACTAATGTGATTTTATCCAACTATAGACAGCCATGACATTGAAATAGTGATATTTTGTACCATCTGGACAGTAGTTTTATCATTCTGAGATTAGGAATTTATGTTAAAATTCCTCAAGCCAAATTAATATACTGTACTTTAAACAAGCTTTCCAATTTAAGTGCAATGTAATTTGGAGTGCAAGATTGAAACTTTAAACTACCTTAGAACATTTAGAAAAAAATGAACACAAAAACAGTCTTCAACTTTATTGAAAATAATCAAAATTATTACAATGATTTGGAACAACCAGTTTGCCAACTTGGAGTGGGAGAGATTTAATGAACACTGAAAACAAGATATAAATAAATAAATCCTAGAGAGGTTTCCTCGACATTATGGTAAAATTTGGTTTATTTGGTAATGGGATTGTCACTTACTCCTACTTTAGTTTTTAAATAAATAAAATTGTACTGTAGGCATATTTTAAATAAATAAAATTGTACTGTAGGCATAATCTTTATTGTTCTCGATTAGTGCATGCTTATGTCAAAGAATTACCTGATTACTGTAATTGAAAAATATTTATTCCAGAGAAACTGCCTCCATACAATAACTAGACACTATCAGGTAGCTACTGCATGAGAATTTTGTCTAGGTGCAGACTTTGAAAAACAAATGGATAAATCTTAATGAAAAACCACTGATATTAAAGTTTGGAAGCTGCAGTATAATAATGTATTAAGGGGGATGAAGACTGACTGCACGGGTTCAAGGGGGATGAAGACTTGACTGCACGGGTTCAAGGGGGATGAAGACTTGACTGCACGGGTTCAAGGGGGATGAAGACTTGACTGCACGGGTTCAAGGGGGATGAAGACTGACTGCACGGGTTCAAGGGGGATGAAGACTGACTGCACGGGTTCAAGGGGGATGAAGACTGACTGCACGGGTTCAAGGGGGATGAAGACTGACTGCACGGGTTCAAGGGGGATGAAGACTGACTGCACGGGTTCAAGGGGGATGAAGACTGACTGCACGGGTTCAAGGGGGATGAAGACTGACTGCACGGGTTCAAGGGGGATGAAGACTGACTGCACGGGTTCAAGGGGGATGAAGACTGACTGCACGGGTTCAAGGGGGATGAAGACTGACTGCACGGGTTCAAGGGGGATGAAGACTGACTGCACGGGTTCAAGGGGGATGAAGACTGACTGCACGGGTTCAAGGGGGATGAAGACTGACTGCACGGGTTCAAGGGGGATGAAGACTGACTGCACGGGTTCAAGGGGGATGAAGACTGACTGCACGGGTTCAAGGGGGATGAAGACTGACTGCACGGGTTCAAGGGGGATGAAGACTATCTCGTGGGAGATGAAGACCAGATATAGGAAGTTATTTTAAGTATAAATAAATTTTACATAGGTTGGCTGGTTATAAACCAAATGAAAATTCAAAATTTTAAAGCTCCAGTCAAGCTATTAACCAAACTGTCACGCAATGTCAACTTGTTTAAAGTGCACTGATTATTTAAAAAAAAAAAAAAATGAACATGGTTTGAGGAAACAAGTTTGTCACTTTGAAATATCATTAAAAGCTATGGAAGAATTTGTGACTTATTTTTAACATGCAAATAGTTCTTGAACAGTTATTAGTTATGAATCTTAGCTTCCTTAGACAAGAAAAAAATACATCTGATGAAGGTTCATTTATATACTTTGATTAAAAAAGCAATTACTGTACTTTACACTAAAATACTTTTAGATAATTTTGTTTCTTTTATAATTTAATTGTAAATAGAAACAGCAACTTGCATTCAATAAAGCTAAGTTAACGAGTGAATCTAAAATGTCTAGTAATAGTATAAAGGTCACCAAATCGATGTTTCTTGTGTCATTGCAACACTATACAATAAGTTTTACGTATACAAAGTATTCGTAGCTTATGTGTTAGAACCTGTTTTGTAAACTTTGAAATCAGTTTAAAGAGGACAAAAGTTTATAAGAGCATATATACAGCAAATTTATCTTATCAATTTCATTCAAACTACTAAATGGTCTAACAAAACTTGAGGTATGAAATGGAAAAAAGGAAACTGCTATCAACATTGAAAATAGTAATTTTGGTAAACTAGAAGTGGTATTGGATAGTATTGTTGCTCTAACCTTGTTTAATCAAATGTCAAGAATGTCATTACCCCTTCTTTCTAAGATTGCCTGCCTCAAAACGTGCATTTCAATGACTGCATACAATAAAATAAATATTTCTTCCATATCACAATTTTACATTGATTATTTTAATATTCCTGCTAGTGGAGCTTAAGGGCAATGGAAAAACTTCATTCTGAGGATGCCAATTTTGGTCCTGATTCCCTTCCCCTGGTTGAGAACACCTGCTCTAAAAGGCTTTTGTTCAGGAAGAAAACTATGTGAAAAGTAAAAAATCTAAGTGCTTAGTGTCAAAATTATGTAATAATTCTGCTGTATTATTACTAGCTTAGTTACAACCCTGGTTGGAAAAGCAAGATGCTTATAAGCCCAGAGACTAGGGAAAAAATCCCAGTAAAGAAGGAAATGGGTATAATTGTGTGCCTGAGTGTTGCCTACCCTCAAGCAAGAGAAAACTAGCCAAGACAGTGCAAGATCACGGTACAGAGGCATATAGCGCTACAAAAGACGAGAGAACAATGGTTTTTGCAGTGTCCTTCTAGAAGAGCTGCTTACTATAGCTAGAGAAGCTATCCTACTTATACCAAGGGGAAAGTAGTCACTAAATTATAGGTTATTTTTGTTTTTAGGTGTAAGGAGGTGTGTGTAAAGAATACATCAGACTGGTCAGTGTATGTGTAGGGAAATGAAAAATGATATGCAACCAGAGATGCAATGCAGTACTATCTGGCTGGTCAGAAGACCAAATAACACTACCAGTAGTATTCACTTAAATAGAATCTAGGAATAAAAATCCTAAAATTAAAGTCAAACTTCCAGGGGACTAAATACTGAATGTTACAGAACCAAAAAAAAACCTAGTTTGATTAGAGATTTCCAACTAATTATGGAGCCAATAGTTTTGAAAAATATATAAATTTATTTAAAGCTTAATGTTTCCGTTTAACTTCTGATCATTGAAAACTTCGAAGCTCCATGTAGAAAGTCTTCCTTTACTTAGTCAACTCGTGACATTTCAATCTGTCTGGAGTAGATCTTGAGACCAAAAATCTTCACTATGCCAACTCCATTGCTGCAAAAGAGAATTGCCAAAATGAGATAAAAATGGTTTGAAAGTGCACAAACTAGATAAATTACCAATTTGCAACATCTATTTAACAAATCCACAGTTGATCGTTTTTGTAACTTCTTAACTGTCACATGACCTTATTGAATTAAAATCTACAGAACTTAATAACTTGACTGAACCATTGCTCACATTTCCAAGGACTAAGTTCTTATACTGTACTTGTTCCACTGCATACCAGTCAAACGTTAATCAACTTTCTTTCATCTTATCCTTTGGTAAATAAAAATACCCTACCTCAGGCTCAACCAGATAGCCATTTGCATATATTCATTTAATTTTAATTGCACCTTTTATACCGTTTCACTACTGTTATGAATAGTATTTCATAAAATAATTTTCCATCAAATGATAGATCTAAATTTGAAGTAAATATATCCCAGCCTAATTTAACTCTAGAAAACAAAACTAATTTATGTACTTTGAATAATCTAACTCACTGGAAAATTATATACGCCTTTCTTAGCAAAATTCCTGTTGGACAAACTACAAGATAACCCTTTTTGTATCAAAAATCCATTAGGGAAATTATAAACATGTAAAAAAAAAAAATGAGTAAACCATTAAACTACAACAAACCAATTAATTTTTGAACAAACAAATCCCAGACAAATATACACTACTGTACATGTCAAGTGGTGGTTAAAAGATTCATGAATTTAGGCCATAAGACCTAGCACCAAGGTTTAGGAGGTAATTTAGCACCCATACGTAACTGGGAAATACCTTCAATTGCGCTATTTAGTAAGTTGAGACTGGAACAGCAAGACCACAAAAATTAACAGATCCATGGTTGGAGGCTTAAAAAAGAGCGAGCAGTAATAGCTCTATTGTCTTTCATCCTAGCTGGCAACTGGACCCGAACCACGGTTTGAAAGCTCGTTGCTGATTGGCTTCTTATTTGGCATCCTTCCCTCCCACTGACCAACAACGAAGCAAAACATTGCATTTATCCATGGTACATGATAATTTTCCTTATACTGTACATCGCTTAATTTGCGTAATATCTACCTGGTTCTTTAGTCACACAGATTAAAGGTACTTTAGATGAAGAACATTACCTTGAAAAAATATTCATATCTTAAAAATATAAGATAAAATAAAAGTTTAGGTGAAACGAGAGCTGAAAAACTTTTAAAATTTTTTAAATCCTGCTTAATGTCATGAAACAAATATGCAAGGAAGGAAAATAAAGAATATTTGGCTTTTTACCGCAATATCGTTCCAAATTTTGGTGAAGTTTAGTCGATGCAGCAGGCTTCCCGCCCGCACACGATAACCAGTCATCAAAATATTCAGTTTCTCACTTAACTTTTTTGTATATTTTTTTAAGATATGGATATTTATTTCAAGGTAATACTCATTATCTACATTTAATGTGTGTGACCAAAGAACCAGATAAATATTACACAAACTAAGTGAGGTATCAAGTAAAAATGACCATTATCACTGACAAATGCAATGGTTTGCATCGTCAGTCAGCGAGGGGGGATGATGCCTGAACCAACAGCCAATCTGCATTGAGCTTTCAAACCGTGGTTCGGCTCCAGTTGCCAGCTAGGATGAAACAGACTTAAGCTACCTACAAGGTAGTGCTGAAGTGGTAAGATTAATACATACATACATACATATACCAAGGCACTTCCCCTAATATTGGGGGGTTGCTGACATCAAAAACAGAAAAGGGGACCTCTCCTCTCCACGTTCCTCCCAGCCTGACAAGGGACTCAACCGAGTTTGGCTGGTACTGCTAGGGGTGCCACAGCCCACCCTCCCACATTATCCACCACAGATGAAGCTTCATAATGCTGAATCCCCTACTGTTGCTGCCTCCATGGTCTTCCAAGGCACCGGAAGGAAGCAGCAGCGCCTAGCTGAACTGCGTCACAATCGCTCTCCATTCATTCCTATTTCTAGCATGCTCTCTTGCCCCTTTCACATCTATCCTCCTATCACCCAGACCTACCTTCACTCCATCCATCCATCCAAACCTTGGCCTTCCTCTTGTACTTCTCCCATCAACTCTTGCATTCACCACCTTTAGCAGAGCCATTTTCCATTCTCTCAACATGGCCAAAGCACCTCAACACATTCATATCCACTAGCTGCTAACTCATTTCTTACACCCGTTCTCACTCTCACCACTTCATTCCTAATTTCATCTACTCGAGATACACCAGCCATACTCCTTACACTCTTCATCTCAAACACATTCAATTTCTGTCTCTCCGTCACTTTCATTCCCCACAACTCCGATCTATACATCACAGTTGGTACAAGCACTTTCTCATACATAACTCTCTACATTCATGCCCAACCCTCTATTTTTTATTACTCCCTTAACTGCCCCCAACACTATCTTTCATTCACTCTCTGACGTACATCTGCTTCCACTCCACCATTTGCTGCAACAACAGACACCAAGTACTTAAACCGATCCACCTCCTCCAGTAACTCCATTCAACACGACATTCAATCTCGCACCACCCTCCCTTCTCGTACATCTCAACCTTACTTTTACCCACATTAACTCAACTTCCTTCTCTCACATACCCTTCCAAATTCTGTCGCTAATAGTCCAAGCTTCTCTTCCGCGTCTGCAATCAGTAAAGTATCATCTGCAAACAACAACTGATTTACCTCCCATTCATGGTCATTCTCGTTTACCAGTTTCAATCCTCGTCCAAACACTCTAGCATTCACCTCTTACCACTCCATCAACATAAAAGTTAAACCACGGCGACATCACACATCCCTGTCTCAGCCCCTCTCCCTGGGAACCAATCACTCACTTCATTTCCTATCCTAACACATGCTTTACTACCTTTGTAGAAACTTTTCACTGCTTGCAACAACCTTCCACCAACTCCATATAACCTCATCACATTCCACATTGCTTCCCTATCAACTCTCATACGCTTTCTCCAGATCCATAAACGCAACATACACCTTACCTTTTGCTAAATATTTTTTGCATATCTGACTAACTGTAAAAATCTGATTCATACAACCCCTACCTCTTCTAAAACCACCCTGTACTTCTAAAATTGCATTCTCTGTTTTATCCTTAATCCTATTAATCAGTACTACCATACACTTTCCCCACCACACTCAAACTAATACCCCTGGAATTACAACTCATGCACATCTCCCTTACCCTTATAAAGTGGTACAATACACGCACAAACCCAATCTACTGCTACCATTGACAATACAAAACACTTTAAACAATCTCAACAACCATTCAAGTACAGTTGTACCCCCTTCCTTCAACATCTCAGCTCTCACACCATCCATACCTGGTGCTTTTCCTACTAGTTTCATTTAGTGCTCACCTCACTTCCTCTTGTAATCTCTCTCTCTCGTTCTTATCTCCCATCACCGGCACCTCAACACCTGCAACAGCAATTATATCTGCCTCCCTATTATCCTCAACATTCAGTAACTTTCAAAATATTCCGCCCACCTTCTCCTTGCCTCTCCTTTTAACAACCTTCCATTTCCATCTTTCACTGTCTTCAATTCTTGAACCAGCCTTCCTTACTCTTCACTCCTTTCCAAAACTACTACAACACAATCCATTAACGCCCTTTCTACCACTCTTCCATTTGCCACTCTTACCCATGTATACTTGTTTTAATCTTTTTGAAAAAGCTAGAACTTATCACCATCTTTTGCTCAACACACAACCAGTCTCTCACCACTCATTTTCACCTGGTACGCCATACTTCCCAATGACACCTACCTCTCCAGTCCCCCCACTAGCATTTAAGTCACATTTGACAACTACATAATACCTTCTACCCAGTCCTTCTACACGTAGTTAATTCATTCCAGAACTCATTCCGCTCTTCACTTTTCTCACAACCGGGTCCATACGTACTGACAAAAGCCCAACATTCCCTACCCAACCTAACCCTTACCCACATTAACCTAGATGATATCTCCTTCCATTCCACTACTTTACCTGTCATCCATTCACTCAGCAATAAAGCCACACCTCTTTCTCTTCCCCTTTCAATCCCAGACACTACCAGACATTTCACCAAACATCACTTCACCTTTCCCTTTTATCTTTGTCTCACACAAAGCCAATATATCCATCCTTCTATTCCTAAACATACTTCCAATCTCATCTTTTACTCAATCGTACTACATCCACACATTCAAACACCCCAAAACTAGAGTGCGGGGAGTAGTCACTCTCCCCCCAGCTCCACTTCTCTGATGTCTCACAGGATTATAATACAGGAGAGGGGGTTCCCAGCCCCCTCGTTCAGTCTTTTAGTCACCTCTTACGACACGCAGGAATACGTTGGCGCTATTCCAATTGTTTTTATGCCCCTGCGGCCAAAGGGGTAAGATTAATACTTTGCGGCCAAAGGGGTAAGATTAATACTTTGCCTAAAAGATTTTAACTCAAAACACACACTGCACACCCTATTATACATTAAAAATTCATTAAATAAAGTATTAACAGGTAAAAATACTACTTTCATCAAAAACTGAAAATGTCAAACAAAGTCAATCCGATTAGATTGTACCTCTTCTTACCAAATACCATTCTGCACAAATACCCTTGCCAAAAAGTGGGCTTGCTCACTCCCTATCAGTGGGGGCCGCGGCCCAACCGCTCTCCTGTCAAACCCAGGCCAGCCTCAACCAAACCCAGGCCAGCCTCAACCAAACCCAGGCCAGCCTCAACCCCTCAACCAAACCCAGGCCAGCCTCAACCCCTCAACCAAACCCAGGCCAGCCTCAACCCCTCAACCAAACCCAGGCCAGCCTCAACCCCTCAACCAAACCCAGGCCAGCCTCAACCCCTCAACCAAACCCAGGCCAGCCTCAACCCCTCAACCAAACCCAGGCCAGCCTCAACCCCTCAACCAAACCCAGGCCAGCCTGAACCTTTGCCAAACATAAGATAGTCTCGACCCTTTGCCAAACAAGCTTGCCTTAACCCCTCCATAAGTTTACTTTAACCCCTTGCCAAATAGCAGGCTACCACAACCCCTTGACAAACCACATGGACATTAGGTTATAATATAAAAAACTATTTAAATGTAATTATCTGCAGCTGTTCAAACTGGATACCTAATTTATTTGAAAGCAGCTAAATATAATTACCTTCTACTCTGTCACTTTGGATCAGCTGTGTCCTTGAGATCGGTTTCCTCAGATTCATTCCTGGTTGGTCAGTTATTTAACCGCATTTCGAGTTTAGGTCACACCTGCAAAGAAAGATTGAGTAAATATTTGGTTTTAAGTTTTTTAGAATTTTTTAGGCTGCTGTCAGTTGAGAATTTATTATTGAAGTTGAGGATTAGCATCCATACATTAAAAACACCCCCTACCTACCATGGTCATTTATTTACCTAATGTAACAATACTGTACTTCAGAAACTTCAGTCCTTTTAGGGTTTAATCCAAAGTCAGATACATAAGGACTCATTATTTGCCTCTTTACAAAGGCTTTGGAAATCTATATTACTCAACTTCAGGTGACTTTCAAATACCTTACAAAAAAGTATTCCATTATCTACTTTTGAACTTTTCTTGAAGATTTACTACTGCAAGAAAATATAAAGCTGAAGCAATTTGCACATATCTGACCAGTCCTGAATGTGACCCTGAATCACATTACACAACAGGAGTGGCAATAGAATTAGGTCCTAAAACTGGTTTAAAACTTCTACATTGACAAGCTTGTTTCATAGTTAAGCCATTTCAAGTTTTAGGCATTTACTCAAAGTTCACGGTCAAATTCTAAGCCCTTAGTACAGATCTCTACTGCATCAGTTACCAATTAGTCTTAGACAGGTTACTCATCAATTACGAGCGCAACGCCAAAAATTTTTATCAGACCATGTTACAATAAGAGTAGGCCCTATGTTCTATTAACGAAGAAGCCTGGTAATATTTAAGCAGCATATGGGGTTCCTTTATTGTCCTCTTAATCTGGCAAGAGCCTCCATTATGAGGAAAGGCTGTCTACACTTGTCACAACTTAACACTAAACTTTCCACTTTCCCATTTGTTCAAAAAAATAATTTAGGCACCAAGGATCTAAATAGATTTGATTTCCCAATACATTTAAATTTATCTTTTACGGAGTATTATTAAGTTTCCATTGATAAAATTTCATAACCTTGCCGCCACATACATTTTGTGACAAAGCAAGCAGGTAAACAAAATTTTTCAATATAAAAATAACTAAAGAACTCTGTAGAGCGCAGACTTCCGCCAGGCCACCGTATTTCTCGACCTTTGGATTGATTTTGGAGTTTTGCACACCCGTGACCTTAGTCCTTCAAAAATTTCATTTCCAGCTCATTACATTAGTTTAAAATCCCAGCAAGCTTCATTATTTTACGATTAAATTTGTGGCTGCATGGTTGATGACCAGAATTTTACCTTTTCCTTGACCTTCGACCTTAACATTAACTGGCGTAGATTTTCATAAAATCAAATATGAACCAAGTTTGAAGTCAGTGACAAAGAGGTCTAAACTTATGGCTGACTACGTGAATTGGGCATTTTGCTTGACTGACCTTGAATTTCCAAAACTTAATAATTTCCAGCTTTTTACATCAGTTAATCCCTGAAAGTTTCATTACTCTACAATTAAAATTATGGCCAGGAAGCTGTTCACAAACACCCCCACACACAGGGGTAAAACAACTTTCTAACTTTGTTGGTGGAGGTAATTAAAGTTTGGGCTTTACTTTGAATAGGATAGTGTCAGATTAAACATTAAGGGTTAACAATAATAAGTATTCTAAAAGACAAAATTAAAACTAACCAAAGGCCAAGATTAAAGTGGACCCCAACGACCAAAATTATACGCCGCCCACAAGGCCAAATCAAAACGGCCCCCCTCAATGGCCAAATTAACACGCACCCCAAGGCCAAATTAAAACGGGGCATCGCCCCCAGGCCAAAACTGAAACGGGGCATCGCCCCCAGGCCAAAACTGAAACGGGGCATCGCCCCCAGGCCAAAACTGAAACGGGGCATCGCCCCCAGGCCAAAACTGAAACGGGGCATCGCCCCCAGGCCAAAACTGAAACGGGGCATCGCCCCCAGGCCAAAACTGAAACGGGGCATCGCCCCCAGGCCAAAACTGAAACGGGGCATCGCCCCCAGGCCAAAACTGAAACGGGGCATCGCCCCCAGGCCAAAACTGAAACGGGGCATCGCCCCCAGGCCAAAACTGAAACGGGGCATCGCCCCCAGGCCAAAACTGAAACGGGGCATCGCCCCCAGGCCAAAACTGAAACGGGGCATCGCCCCCAGGCCAAAACTGAAACGGGGCATCGCCCCCAGGCCAAAACTGAAACGGGGCATCGCCCCCAGGCCAAAACTGAAACGGGGCATCGCCCCCAGGCCAAAACTGAAACGGGGCATCGCCCCCAGGCCAAAACTGAAACGGGGCATCGCCCCCAGGCCAAAACTGAAACGGGGCATCGCCCCCAGGCCAAAACTGAAACGGGGCATCGCCCCCAGGCCAAAACTGAAACGGGGCATCGCCCCCAGGCCAAAACTGAAACGGGGCATCGCCCCCAGGCCAAAACTGAAACGGGGCATCGCCCCCAGGCCAAAACTGAAACGGGGCATCGCCCCCAGGCCAAAACTGAAACGGGGCATCGCCCCCAGGCCAAAACTGAAACGGGGCATCGCCCCCAGGCCAAAACTGAAACGGGGCATCGCCCCCAGGCCAAAACTGAAACGGGGCATCGCCCCCAGGCCAAAACTGAAACGGGGCATCGCCCCCAGGCCAAAACTGAAACGGGGCATCGCCCCCAGGCCAAAACTGAAACGGGGCATCGCCCCCAGGCCAAAACTGAAACGGGGCATCGCCCCCAGGCCAAAACTGAAACGGGGCATCGCCCCCAGGCCAAAACTGAAACGGGGCATCGCCCCCAGGCCAAAACTGAAACGGGGCATCGCCCCCAGGCCAAAACTGAAACGGGGCATCGCCCCCAGGCCAAAACTGAAACGGGGCATCGCCCCCAGGCCAAAACTGAAACGGGGCATCGCCCCCAGGCCAAAACTGAAACGGGGCATCGCCCCCAGGCCAAAACTGAAACGGGGCATCGCCCCCAGGCCAAAACTGAAACGGGGCATCGCCCCCAGGCCAAAACTGAAACGGGGCATCGCCCCCAGGCCAAAACTGAAACGGGGCATCGCCCCCAGGCCAAAACTGAAACGGGGCATCGCCCCCAGGCCAAAACTGAAACGGGGCATCGCCCCCAGGCCAAAACTGAAACGGGGCATCGCCCCCAGGCCAAAACTGAAACGGGGCATCGCCCCCAGGCCAAAACTGAAACGGGGCATCGCCCCCAGGCCAAAACTGAAACGGGGCATCGCCCCCAGGCCAAAACTGAAACGGGGCATCGCCCCCAGGCCAAAACTGAAACGGGGCATCGCCCCCAGGCCAAAACTGAAACGGGGCATCGCCCCCAGGCCAAAACTGAAACGGGGCATCGCCCCCAGGCCAAAACTGAAACGGGGCATCGCCCCCAGGCCAAAACTGAAACGGGGCATCGCCCCCAGGCCAAAACTGAAACGGGGCATCGCCCCCAGGCCAAAACTGAAACGGGGCATCGCCCCCAGGCCAAAACTGAAACGGGGCATCGCCCCCAGGCCAAAACTGAAACGGGGCATCGCCCCCAGGCCAAAACTGAAACGGGGCATCGCCCCCAGGCCAAAACTGAAACGGGGCATCGCCCCCAGGCCAAAACTGAAACGGGGCATCGCCCCCAGGCCAAAACTGAAACGGGGCATCGCCCCCAGGCCAAAACTGAAACGGGGCATCGCCCCCACGCCAAAACTGAAACGGGCCATCGCCCCCACGCCAAAACTGAAACGGGCCATCGCCCCCACGCCAAAATTGAAACGGGCCATCGCCCCCCAGCCAAAATTGAAACGGGCCATCGCCCCCCAGCCAAAATTGAAACGGGCCATCGCCCCCCAGCCAAAATTGAAACGGGCCATCGCCCCCCAGCCAAAATTGAAACGGGCCATCGCCCCCCAGCCAAAATTGAAACGGGCCATCGCCCCCCAGCCAAAATTGAAACGGGCCATCGCCCCCCAGCCAAAATTGAAACGGGCCATCGCCCCCCAGCCAAAATTGAAACGGGCCATCACCCCCCAGCCAAATTGAAACGGGCCATCGCCCCCCAGCCAAAATTGAAACGGGGCATCGCCCCCAAGCCAAAATTAAAACGGGGCATCGCCCCCAAGCCAAAATTAAAACGGGGCATCGCCCCCAAGCCAAACGCGCCCAAGCCAAAATTAAAACGGGGCATTGCCCCCAAGCCAAAATTAAAACAGGTCATCGCCCCCAACCCAAAATTAAAACTGGGCATCGCCCCCAAGCCAAAATTAAAACGGGGCATCCCCCCAAGCCAAAATTAAAACGGGGCATCGCCCCCAAGAGCCAAATTAAGACTGGGCCCCCAAGGGCCAAAATAAAATCGCCCCCCCCCCCCCCCCCCCAAGGGCCAAAATAAAACCGCCCCAACAAGGGCTAAAATAAAACCGCCCCCCCAAGGGCCAAAATAAAACCGCCCAAGGGCCAATATAAAACCGCCCCAACAAGGGCCAAAATAAAACCGCCCCAACAAGGGCCAAAATAAAACCGCCCAAGGGCCAAAATAAAACCGCCCAAGGGCCAAAATAAAACCGCCCCCCCAAGGGCCAAAATAAAACCGCCCCCCCAAGGGCCAAAATAAAACCGCCCAAGGGCCAAAATAAAACCGCCCCCCAAAGACCCAAAATAAAACTGCCCCCCAAAGACCCAAAATAAGACCGCCCCCCAAAGACCAAAATAAGACCGCCCCCAAAGACCAAAATAAGACCGCCCCCAAAGACCAAAATAAGACCGCCCCCAAAGACCAAAATAAGACCGCCCCCCAGGACCAAAATAAACCGGCCCTCAAAAGCCAAAATAATACAGCCCAGGCCAAAATAACACGGCCCTCAAAGGCCAAAATAATACTGCCCCAAAAACCCAAAATTAAACTACAGTACCCCCAAAAACCCATAATAAAAAGACCCGAAAGGTAAAAATTAAACTGCACCAAAAGAAATTAAGCTATCAAAGATTAAAATTATATGCCACACCAAGACCACAATAAACTGAACCCTAAGACCAAAAAGCCATGCAAATAAAAAAAAAGCAGCACCTGCAGAGGACACGTAAAAGCAGTAACTGCAGAGGACAAGCATAAACTGCAGGGGACAAGTAAAAACAGCTACACCAAGGGGTAAATCGCAGCACCTGCAGAGGACAAGTAAAGTTACTACAGAAAGGTAAAAACCGGTACACCAAGCGGTAAGTAAAAGCAGCACCTGCAGAGAAATAGTAAAAGCATCAACTGCTAAAGTAAAAACCGCCACACCAAGGAGTAAAAAGCAGAACCTTCAGAGGACAAGTAAAAGCACCAACTGCCGAGGACAAGTAAAAAAAGCTACACCAAGAGGCAAGTAAAAGCAGCAACTGCAGAGGATAAGTAATAACTACAGGAAGGGACAAGTAAAAGCACAAACTGCAGAGGAAAAGTAAAAGCACAAACTGCAGAGGAAAAGTAAAACCAGCTACATCAAGGGACAAGTAGCAGCAACTGCAGAGGACAAGTACAAAACAGTTACATCAAGGGGTTAAGTAAAAGCAGCTACACCAAGGGGAAAGTAAAAGCAGCAACTGCAGAGGACAAGTAAAAATACCAACTGTAGAGGACAAGTAAAAACATCTACATCAAGGGGAAAGAAAAATCAGCAACTGCAGAGGACAAGTAAAAACATCTACATCAAGGGGAAAGTAAAATCAGCAACTGCAGAGGACAAGTAAAAACATCTACATAAAGGGGAAAGTAAAATCAGCAACTGCAGAGGACAAGTAAAAACATCTACATCAAGGGGAAAGAAAAATCAGCAACTGCAGAGGACAAGTAAAAACATCTACATCAAGGGGAAAGTAAAATCAGCAACTGCAGAGGACAAGTAAAAACATCTACATCAAGGGGAAAGTAAAATCAGCAACTGCAGAGGACAAGTAAAAACATCTACATCAAGGGGAAAGAAAAATCAGCAACTGCAGAGGACAAGTAAAAACATCTACATCAAGGGGAAAGTAAAATCAGCAACTGCAGAGGACAAGTAAAAACATCTACATCAAGGGGAAAGTAAAATCAGCAACTGCAGAGGACAAGTAAAAACATCTACATCAAGGGGAAAGTAAAATCAGCAACTGCAGAGGACAAGTAAAAACATCTACATCAAGGGGAAAGAAAAATCAGCAACTGCAGAGGACAAGTAAAAACATCTACATCAAGGGGAAAGTAAAATCAGCAACTGCAGAGGACAAGTAAAAACATCTACATCAAGGGGAAAGTAAAATCAGCAACTGCAGAGGACAAGTAAAAACATCTACATCAAGGGGAAAGAAAAATCAGCAACTGTAGAGGACAAGTAAAAACATCTACATCAAGGGGAAAGTAAAATCAGCAACTGCAGAGGACAAGTAAAAACATCTACATCAAGGGGAAAGTAAAATCAGCAACTGCAGAGGACAAGTAAAAACATCTACATCAAGGGGAAAGTAAAATCAGCAACTGCAGAGGACAAGTAAAAACATCTACATCAAGGGGAAAGTAAAATCAGCAACTGCAGAGGACAAGTAAAAACACGAAAAACAACTACACCAAGAGGCAAGTAAAAACAGCTACACCAAGGGGCATGTAAAACCAGCCAAGCTCAAGTAAAAGCAACAACTACAGATGACAAGTAAAAATATCTACAAGGGGCAAGTAAAAGGACCAACTGCACAGGACAAGTGAAAACAATTACACCAAGGATTAAGTAAAAGCAGCAACTGCAGAGGACAAGTAAAAAACAGCTACACCAAGGGGCATGTAAAAGCAGCAACTGCAAAGGACAAGTAAAATCACGAAAAAAAAAACAGCTACACCAAGAGGCAAGTAAAGGCAGCAACTGCAGAGGACAAGTAAAAACAGCTATACCAACGGGCAAGTAAAAACAGCTACATCAAGGGGCAAGTAAAAGCAGAAACTGCAGAGGATGAGTAAAAACAGCTACACTAAAGACCAAGTACACCAAAGAGCAAGTAAAAGTAGCTACACTAAAGAGCAAGTAAAAGCAGCAACTGCAGAGGATAAGTAAAAATTACAACAAGGGTTAGGTAAAAGCAGCAACTACAGAGGACAAGTAAAAAATATCTACACCAATGGGCAGGTAAAAACAGCAACTGAAGAGAAGTAAAAGCAGCTGCACAAAGGGACAAGTAAAAGCAGCTGCACAAAGGGACAAGTAAAAGCAGCTGCACAAAGGGACAAGTAAAAGCAGCTGCACAAAGGGACAATTAAAAGCAGCTGAACAAAGGGACAATTCAAAGCAGCTGATTGATTGATTGAAAGTTTTCTGGCATCCTGACATCTAAGGTCATTGACGCCGATACCATTTACTGTATATGAAAATTAAAAGAGAATTCGATTAAAACCATAAAAATTAAGAAGTCATTAAAATAGTTAAATAGTTTTCAGAAGACCTGCTTCTGAAATAAATCTAAAAATTCCACTCGCATAGTAAGACACATCATGTCCAAGAATCTTGGCAAGGATAAACCTGCCATCCTCACCTCGAGCCTCAAACAGATATCTATTTCTTAAGTTAGTAAAATTAGGGCATTCGGTCAACAAATGCTTCACTGTTAAAGGTACTAAGCAGTCCTCGCAATACGGTTGGTGTTGGCCCTTCAGCAGAAACTCGTGTCAACCGTGTGTGACCAATACGGAGACGACAAAGAGTCGTCTCCCATTTTCGGGGAATCATGTTATACCTCCAAGGTGATATGATATTTGTTACTTCCCTCATTTTATTGCCGTCTTGACTGTCCCAGTGCTGTTGCCATTTATCACAAACCAATTTCTTGATGTAAGGTAGGAGATCGTTACATGGAATGGGATACCTCCTTGGTAGCAACTCGGATGCCGCATTCTTCGCCAGTAAATCTGCCTTCTCATTCCCAGACACACCTACATGTGCTGGAACCCAACAAAATCGAACAGTTATACCTTTCCGTCCAATAATAAAAAGCCATTCTAAAATCTTTAAAACTAGAGGGTTACTAGAATTAAAAACTTCTAAAGCTTGAAGAACACTCCTTGCATCACTAAAAATTGTAAAATTACCCTCCTTTTCCAAAGCTGAACAAAGGGACAATTCAAAGCAGCTGAACAAAGGGACAATTAAAAGCAGCTACATCAAGAAAAGTGAGCAAATAAACCAAAAGAAAATCTACACTAATGGACAAGTAAAAGCAGAAGCACCAAGGGAAAGTAAAGGCAACAGTAGTAAGGGTAAAAGACAAGTAAAAGCAACAACAGCAAATGCCAAAGGAGTTACAAGAAAATGGCAATAAAAATACGAAAGCAGCAGAACTAATACAATTAACACGATAAAAGCAAATAAAGCAGAAACAAAATTGTCACAGCAATGCGGAAAATCAGCATCGCAAGAAAAACCAACACCAAAAACCGTAAACACCAAGAAAACTGCAAAACCACCCATAAACTGCTGCAATCACAAAATTCGCGCAGTACGGAAAAACAACTTAAAAACCAGTTCTAAATATCGGTGAACGTAGCAAATAGGAAAATAAAAGTTGCAATTTATGATAAATTGACCGAGTTCCTTCTATTCCAAGGCACTGCCATTTATGCAGCCTCTTCAAATCAAGTCTTATATTGAAGCTGTCAATTTTACAGCCTTTTAGCTAACCTTAAGCGAGGTAAGCTTATACTAGAAAAAGTTTTTCAAAAACTTTCCAAAGAAAAGCGTTAAAACATGACGAAAAATGTAACCTAACTTTTAAAGTCATCCGTATTATTGAAACAAAGGTAATACAGCAGTTTGGGTATACTTCAATATAAGACCATAAGGTTTAAAATAACTAATTTACTAACAAATCTGCCTATCGTCCGAAACCTTGACAATCTAGGTAATTTCTCCAAAACTTAGCGCAACAGACATTATCTAAACCGCTTCGGATATCAATCGATTTAATGAAAAAATATTTAACACGCCGTAGTAAAATAAACCTTAAATGAAAAAAATATTTAACACGCTGAAGTAAAATATAATGCACCTTAAATGAAAAAAAAATATCTAACACGCCGTAGTAAAATATAATGCACCTTAAATGAAAAAAATATTTAACACGCTGAAGTAAAATATAATGCACCTTAAATGAAAAAAAAACATTTAACACGAAGTAAAATATAATGCACCTTAAATGAAAAAAATATTTAACACGCTGAAGTAAAATATAAAGCACCATAAATTAAAAAAAAATATTTAACACGCTGAAGATATAATGCACCTTAAGAAAAAAATATTTAACACGCTGAAGTAAAATATAATGCACCTTCAATGAAAAAAATATAACACGCTGAAGTAAAATATAATGCACCTTAAATGAAAAATATTTAACACGCTAAAGTAAAATATAATGCACCTTAAATGAAAAATATTTAACACGCTAAAGTAAAATATAGTGCACCTTGAATGAAAATATATTTAACACGCTGAAGTAAAATATAATGCACCTTAAATGAAAAATATTTAACACGCTAAAGTAAAATATAATGCACCTTAAATGAAAAATATTTAACACGCTAAAGTAAAATATAATGCACCTTAAATGAAAAATATTTAACACGCTAAAGTAAAATATAATGCACCTTAAATGAAAAATATTTAACACGCTAAAGTAAAATATAATGCACCTTAAATGAAAAATATTTAACACGCTGAAGTAAAATATAATGCACCTTAAATGAAAAATATTTAACACGCTAAAGTAAAATATAATGCACCTTAAATGAAAAATATTTAACACGCTAAAGTAAAATATAATGCACCTTAAATGAAAAATATTTAACACGCTAAAGTAAAATATAATGCACCTTGAATGAAAATATATTTAACACGCTGAAGTAAAATATAATGCACCTTAAATGAAAAAAAAATATTTAACACGCTTAAGTAAAATAATGCACCTTAAATGAAAAAAAATTAACACGCTTACGTAAAATATAATGCACTTTAAATGAAAATTTGAACACGCTTTAATAAAGTATTACATACCTTCCCAACACACTAGTGGAAAAATCGCAGATGTGTGAACAACGACACCAGAAGCCAAACTGCGGACCAACATACCGATTTGAAAAGTCAATCTTTAGTTCGCTTGCCCCCATCGATTTCCAGCCAATCACAAGCGACCAAGATGGGGATAACGATTCCTGATTGGCCGAGGGAAAACCAGGTAAACAGCACTACTGGTGTAGATACTAATTACGCTACCACTAGTCTTAACATAAGGACAATGAAATTAGATCGTTCTGCAATTATATCCAATTTAATAAATGTATCATCTCAAGATAAATATCTATGAGAATTAAATCCTTCAGAACAGAGAAAGTTATTCTTTAAAACAAGTATCCCTTTAATTAAGAAAAACGTTCGTGACAGAACCAAAAGCAAAATTTACCAAATCTCTTATTCATTTTATCTTTTCCTAAAAAAAAATGTACACTAACATACAGTATTTGATTATCAAACATTTTAATATTTCCTACATAACTAATAGAACATCTTGGACACATTGTGCTAGTAAGTCCATGCTTCATTTGATAAAGTACTGATTCAGATGGGTGCTGCAGATGGAAAATATACTATAGGCTGTGTATTAATAAGGAATATATTTTCAAGTACAGTATTCTAAAAATAAATAATTATTCTTGTGTAAGGTTAAGAGAAGTCTTTATATATGTATATATATATATATATATATATATATATATATATATATATATATATATATATATATATATATATATATATATCTTTGGTATACTGGTATACACAAATACATGCATACATAGGCTATATACATGTGCACACACACACACACATACACACACACACACACACACACATATATATATATATATATATATATATATATATATATATATATATATATATATATATACATTGTGTGCGTGAGAAACCTTAATGTTAATAGATTTTTGTCTTTGTTCATATTACATGTGTGAAATAAAACGGATTTAACTTGAAATTGAGAAATGTGTAGCTTAACATATATTCAGGTTCTAGTAAATGATTACTCTCATCTCTACATAATAACAAATTTCTACAGTTTCTAGGTAGTTAATGTATAGTTTACACACGAAATCAAAATATGAACCAGGTATCTCAATCCGATAAGGGACAATTTCCTTCCATTACTACTGTATTGTTTGGCAATACAATACTATGTTCGTTAATATAACGCATTTTTCATTCCAACAAACCATGCTCATTACCTTTGTAATGGAATAAAAACAGGTAGATACAAGAGACACTTTATCTAATCCCTTTCTATATCATAAAATGATAAATCTCCATTTTGCTATTAAAATGACCCAAGACTGTCTTTTATGACGTCATTTAAAACGACCGAATTAAATTAATCCCTAAACATGTGATTATACACGAATAATTCTCTCTCAATGCAGATAAACTGTAGTAAATATATTGCAGTTAGAGCCACCCTTAATATAGCAATGAATTTATGTATTTGTTATAATGACGCGTTCTTTCACAGCGCAAAATTTATGATACTTATACCATGCGTTTGGCAATATTAAAATTGATTACTTTACTCTACTGTAAAATTGATGTGGCTTGAACTTGACATATCTACAAAACTTCAAAGTACCTAGCAATGTGAGACGAATTCTCTTTACAATAACTTCAAAATCATTATAATAGAAAGACCAAGTATTTTCATATAAAGTATCTGGATGGCAAGACAATTGGGAATAAGAGCTGACCAGCAAATTATTAAGTGTATAAAGAATAAACTGTTAAATACATTTAATGTAAATATTATTGGATATAAGAATCATGTTAAAAATATTTTCACATCAGTATGTTTCTAGCTTAAAAACGTATTTATTAAAATAATAAAATTGTAATTTCTTATATCATAATAGATATTATAATGCATATACAAAAATGTAAAATATAATTTGTAAAGGAATATTTCTTAATAAAAGAAAGAAAAAAACATTTTCATATAATTTCCTATTTACTGATAGATATATATCTTTGCCATTTACCAAGGTCATTGAAGTACTGTAAAGTAGTGTCATCCTTGTTAAATTGTGCACCGGTGGCTATTTCATACATCTGCATATTCTAAAACTATCATTAACTGAATCATCTGTTGACACAATCAGATGAATCAGTTGCACAATTCTACAAACAAACTATCCCACTAGGTGTCTAGGTACGGTGTGCTTATTACTGTCAATTGCCAATACAATGGGTCTTGACGGCCAAGTAATAAAATCGACGATAGCCTTACCATGCGCATTTTTTCAAATAATTCACCTACAGTATTTGTTAAAAAAAAAAAAAAAAAAAAAAAAAAAAAAAAAAAAAAAAAAAAAAGTTTAAATCCTTACATCTATTTTATACTAATTCCTTCATTGTTCCAAAAACAAATTTGTATAAATTACGCCAAAAGCCTAAGCTTATAGTCAAAGTCCCAATAACTGAGTATGTTCTTTTGAATAAGATGTTACGTCTTAAATGACATTATAATCGGTTAATATGAAATGATTTTTTACTTGCATTTTGCCGTAAGTAGCCTACACAATTCTACTTTCTGAGAACGCGTGCTACTTCTTTAAATAAAATCGAAATTTGATAATGGCCTAAGACGCTGATAAGGATAAAATTGTCCATATAAAAGGATGCATAACCTAATGATACATACTGCTCAAGTTGACTTCCATAAAATTTTCATGGTTACCAATATATACAACTTAATCCTCATATTCATGATCAACTGTTTCACAAATAAACTGCAGATTAAATCTAATGATGATTTAGCTATTCACCTAAAGCTGAAAGGTGGCTAAAAACTTTTTCAACAATATCTTATTCACTGGAGTGAGTCTTAATACTATATCATAAACTGGGAAACATGATATTAAACAAATTGAGTCCTTTCGCCTATCTTGGCATGGCAGATTACAATAGTTAAGAATTTCCGTAGATAGAAAACTGAAGCAGTTATCTACTATTGCTTAAAAACATTGCATGTAAGCCATATGGCCATACGGCAAAGAAATTTGCCCGTTTCAAAAAGCTTATATATAAAAAATGACACTTAAAAGTACAAAATAACAGAACTCAAACCTCACTCAGGAGAAATTGCTGTACTGTATTTAGTATAACAGCCTACTTCGATATTTGAAGGCACAGAAAAAATAAGCAAAGTTTTAAAAACCTGTTTCGGTTTTCGCATTCTTATTTCTTTATTTCATATAAAATAGAAAAACTATCGCAGACATGGATAAGTTCTACCCGAAATCCCTGAAAGGTTAATAAAAGAAAAAAAAAAAAATCCCTGAAAGATCAAACCTTTCACACATGTAAGGCCCCAACTATAATTAAATATGACAAAACTTCTAACCTATCTCGTTAGAACTGTTAAGTAACTGGCAAGTCTACTTATAAGAAAAAACCTTAACAAAACTTATGGCCTAAGGACTTAGTATGGCAAAAACAGGAGCTTGTTATGGATAAACATTTTCAAAGTAACCAAATACACTCATTTATGTGAAAAAAAAAAACAATCATATTCTTAGTATATAATCAAAATAATGGTCAATGCAATGAAATGCTTCGCTACAATAACTGTAATTTCATTATAGAAAATTGCACATATGTTAGTTTAATTTATATAGCCCTGGTTAGATGTCCCAGCATTAAGGCCGGGAAGGTAACAATGATATGACGTACTACAAGTTATGCTAGATGAATATAATCATAACCAACGCAAAAAATTATCCTGACTGTAAAGTTAGGGTCAGTAGTTGGAGACAAACAGAGCTATGATCTTTAACTAGTAGGCATACCTATGTACTCCAAGTCCCCCTAAACTATTAATACAGGGCGAGCTACAGACTTAGGTTAGGCATATACACGATGGATATAAAAAATTTTATATATCTACATGAACGGTAGGCTATAAAATTTTTATTGTTTCAGCCATCACTTCTTGTAGAAAATAAATATGTACCAACATTTTCGGCATAACTAGGCGTAAAACCCTAGTCAGCACGTGTTTAATTTTTGTCTTCATTTTCAAAGAAAAACAAGTAAAGAATGGCCTACATTCGTAGGTTATTCATGTTAAACAATCGTTTTAATGCTCACAATGTGTCAGCTGTTGTGATTTATACACATATATTCTGTTAAATGAAAGAAAACTAACTTTTATCGGACACCAGGTTCGGAAACACAATACTCTGGAAAGAACGCTACTAATTGGATCAGTCTATGGTACAAGAACGAGAGGAAGGCCTAAAACTAGATTGAGTGACAATATCATGGAGATGTGCGGGCTAACGATGGTGGAGTTGGAAAGGAAGGCTCAAGACCGGAATGAATGGAGAAGTTTTGTGCAGAGGGCCACGGCCGTTCGACATCGAACACCCCGTACTTGATGATGATACGTAGCATTATACATACACACACACACACACACACACACACACACACACACATATATATATATATATATATATATATATATATATATATATATATATATATATATATATATCCTTTTCTGAGTGGGGATACCTTAACGTGGTGAAATAGTTCGTGTATCGCCATTATCAGCAAAGCTGTACTAGGCAGGGTCACCTATACTAAATTGGTTTGCTGTGAGCAATCAGACTAAAGTTCCAACCATCACCAATCTGCACTGGTGAAAATGGCCTAACCCCAGACATGACTAAAGACATGACTGGGGCATTTTTCCTGCAGTGGACTAGAAAGGGCTGCATTTGTTTTATATATATATATATATATATATATATATATATATATATATATATATATATATATATATATATATATACATATATATATATATATATATATATATATATATATATATATATATATATATCCTCCTAGCCTATTAACGCAAAGGGCCCACTTCACGCTTCATAGTTCTCAGCCAGGTAGGGCAGGGTCTTCCAACTCTTCTTGTGCATTGTGGAGCACAGTTAAACATTTGGTGAACCAATCTCTCTTGGGGAGTGCGAAGTGTATGCCTAACCCATCTCTTATCTACCACTCACCATGATCTCATCCACATATGGCACTCGAGTAATCTCTCTTATAGTTTCATTTCTGATCATGTACTGCCATTCAACTCCCAATATTTTTCTGAGGGATTTGCTCTTAAATCTGCTAAATCTGTTGCCGATTGTTTCATTGCCATATAACGACTCATGTCCATACAATAATACATATTTCACTAAACTGATATATAGTCTGTTTTTTATATGTAATTTCAGGGGATTTAATTTCCAAATTTTACTTAACCTAGCCATAGTCTGGTTTGCTTTTTTCAATCTCTCACTAAACTCCAATTCTAATGACTGTATTGGAGATCATAGTTCCCAAATACTTAAACGATTCTACCTCATTAATACTTCCTTATTTCAATGATATTTCACCTTCATTGCATATTCCATTCTCATCATCTCTGTCTTTCTTCTATTTACCTTTAGTCCAACCTCGTGTGATATTTCCTGCATTCTGGTAAGCAAGCATTGCAAATCCTGTGGTGTTCTGCTAATAAGGACAGCATCATTATTCATCAGTTTACTCTAGGTTGGCTAATTTCCTATTATCAATCCAGTCAAATCCTTCACTATCTCCAATTGTTCCACGCATTACAAAATCCACGAGGAGGATAAACATAGGCGACCACACATTCCCTTAGAGTACTCCGCTGTTCACTGGAAATTCACTTGATAGGACTCCTCTGACATTAAATTTGCCCTTGCTATGCTCATTAACAGACTTAATCAAATTCATATATTCAAGAGGCAGTCCATAATAACTCAGGACTGTCCACAAAATTGACCGGTGCACACTATCAAAAGTTTTTTTCATAGTCAACAAATGCCATCAAACATGGATTTCTATATTATAATCACTATTGTACATGTCTTAAAAGAGAGTTGGAAGACCTAAGCATACATGGCTAAGGACTATGAAGCGCAAAGTAAGAGATCTAACCGAGGCCCTCTGCGTCAATAGGCGTAGGATTTATATATATATATATATATATATATATATATATATATATATATATATATATATATATATATATATATATATAAAGTATATATATATGAAGTATATATATATATATATATATATATATATATATATATATATATATATATATGTATATATATACAGAGAGAGAGAGAGAGAGCCTTACCTTATTATTTGCCTTATTTTTTGTTTGGGTTCCCCCAGGTCCCTCAGTGTGAGGCACCTCGTATATCCACCAGAGAGTTGCTAATACATCTTCCGGTGTATTTTGCATCTTCCAGTCTTGGGTGGTCTGGGATGCATCTTAGGTATTTATCGAGCTGATTTTTAAACGCATCTACGCTCACTCCTGATATGTTTCTTAGATGAGCTGGCAGCACATTAAATAGTCGCTGCATTATCGATGCTGGTGCGTAGTGGATTAATGTCCTGTGCGCCTTCTCAGTTTACCTGGAATGCTTTTTGGTACTATTAATCTACCTCGGCTTGCTCTTTCTGATACTTTAAGCTCCATGATGTTTTCAGCAATTCCTTCTATTTGCTTCCATGCTTGTATTATCATGTAGCGTTCTCTTCTCCTTTCTAGACTGTATAGTTTTAAAAATTGCAGTCTTTCCCAGTAATCAAGGTCCTTAACTTCTTCTATTCTAGCAGTATAGGACCTTTGTACACTCTTTATTTGCGCAATATCCTTTTGGTAGTGTGGGTACCATATCACATTGCAGTACTCGAGTGTACTACGCACATAAGTTTTGTAAAGCATAATCATGTGTTCAGCTTTTCTTGTTTTAAAGTGTCTGAATAACATTCCCATTTTTGCTTTACATTTAGCCAACAGTGTTGCTATTTGGTCGTTGCATAACATATTCCTATTTAAAATTACACCAAGGTCTTTAATTGCTTCCTTGTTTGTGATTGTCTCATTATTAGGTCCCTTGTATGCATACACCATTCCTTCTCTGTTTCCATAATTTATTGATTCGAATTTATCGGAGTTAAATACCATCCTATTTATCTCCGCCCATTCATATATTTTGTTTAGATCTCTTTGTAGTGAGTTCCTATCTTCATCACAAGTAATTTCTCTACTTATTCTTGTGTCATCGGCGAAACTTCTCACTACGGAGTTTTCAACATCACAGTCTATGTCTGAGATCATAATAACAAATAGCAGTGCAGCTAATACCGTACCTTGGGGCACACCAGATATTACCTGGGCTTCATCTGATTTCTCGTCATTTGCAACCACTATCTGTTTTCTGTTTTGCAGGAATTCTTTTACCCATTTTCCTATCTTTCCCACAATATTATGCTTTCTCATTTTTTTCTCCAATATGTTATGGTCTACCTTGTCAAAGGCTTTTGCAAAATCTAGATAGATCACATCTGTGTCTTTTTCATTTATCATATTATTGTATATGTTTTCATAGTGAGCTATCAGTTGGGTCTGTGTACTTTTTCCAGGTACGAAACCGTGTTGACCCATATTAAACAAATTATTTTTGACCAAATGGTTCATTATTTTCTTTTTTATTACCCTCTCATACACTTTCATAATATGTGATGTTAGACTAACAGGTCTATAATTGCTTGCCTCTAGTCTTGATCCACTTTTGAAGATAGGGGTTATATAAGCTAATTTATGTTTAACATATATCTCGCTCATATCTATACTCTGTCTTAGCAGTATTGCAAGTGGCTTCGCGATAGTGTTTGCAGTTTTTTTTAACAAAATCGCTGGAACTCCATCTGGTCCGGCTGCCGATCCATTTTTAATTTCGTTTATAGCCGTGACAATATCTGCTTCATTAATATCTATATCCGTTAGATATTCAACATTTTCTTCTCTCATTTCTGTTTCATTATTCTCATTCGCAATTCTTGGCGTGAACTCACTCTTATATTTTTCTGCTAATATGTTGCATATTTCCTTTTTTTCATTCGTTAGCCGTCCTTCAATTCTTAGAGGGCCTATTTCTATTCTCCTTTTATTCATCTTTTTTGCATAGGAGTAAAGTACTTTGGGGTTTCTTTTTATATTTTGAAGTGTCCTTTCTTCTAAGTCCCTTTTTTCATTTTCTTTCGACTGTATAATCTTTTATTCTGCATTTTCTATCTTACATTTTATTTCCCTCATTTTCCACACATTTTTTTCTTTTGCAAGATTTTTCTTCCACTTTTTAATTTTCTGAAATAAGATCCTTCTGTCTCTTGGTATGCACGTCTTTTGTTTATTGTTTTTTTTTTTCGGTACATATTTTTCAACAATTTTCTCCAGTATTTTGTACAGTATATCCGTATTTACCTGTATATTATCACTTATAAATACATTTTTCCATTCTTTATTCAGTTCTTCATTTATTTCTGACCATTTTATATTCTTACTGTAAAAGTTATATTTTTCATATCCTTCCCAAAGTTTTGTGCTTTTATTAATTCTGTGATCACTTGCTTTGGAATAAACTATCAATTCTATGAAATTGTGGTCTGAAATTCCCGTGTTATACACTATTATTTCTTTAACATAATTCACCTCATTCACAAATACTAGATCTAGGACATTTTCCTTTCTTGTTGGAATGTGGTTTATTTGTTGCATATTATGTTCTAATAGCATATCTTGAAGCTTTTCAAATTGCCTCTTATCTTCTGCGCTACTATTACTATCTTTTTTATATGTATACATACAACCACTTTCTTCTATCCGTTCTTTCCAATCCACGAAAGGAAAGTTAAAATCTCCGGATAGGAGTATATTCCAGTCTTTATGGTTTCTACATATATCATCTATTTTTTCTATTATTATGTCAAACTCCTTAGTGTTTGGGGGTCTGTAAACTACAATATTCATTAGTTTTTCAAATTCAAATTCTACCGCAATCAATTCACATTCTGCGTTGCTGTATTTTTCACATACTTTTCCTTGATTTAAGTCTCTTCCATATATTGCGGTTCCCCCTTGATTCCTATTTTTTCTGTCTGATCTATAAGTTTGGAAACCCTTTATCTGGTCATCACTGCCAGTCTCTTGGGAATACCATGTTTCACTTATATTTAATATATCTATTTTTTCAATTTGGGTTAGTTCTTCTAAGAACTCTCTTTTCCTTTTAGAGTTACTCGTGACTAAACCCTGTGCATTCATTACTATTATGGTTTGTGTTTCATCCCCATTATTTAATATTGGTAATAATATGGATTCTCCCATGCTTCCTTCCTGTTCTGATATGATGTTCTTTTCTTCATTTCCCGGAATTCTGCCATTAAAAAATCCAACTTTCCTATTATATTTGCTCTTTCGCCTTCATATTTATTTGTGTGTGTATACCTGCAACTGTCCCCATATCTGCACCAACCCCTGGCATTATAGATGCATTCTTTGTAGTTGGGCTCTAAATGTGCAGGTTTGGGTTGAAAGGCCTCATATCTTGGGGCTCTTGGTTCAAAGCGCGGTATATACACGGCCTGCTTTTTTGTTTCTTTTTTGTTTCTTTTATGCTTTCATTTTTCTTTTCAGTTTGCTGAGTTTTCTTACTTTCATTCATGGTTGCAGGATGCATATATCGACATTTTTTGTTGTAAATGCATCCTTTTCCTTCTTTTAGGTTTTTGCATATTTTTGGATGGAGATCTCTGCATTCGTCTTCATATCCGTCTAAATACACACCTTTACCATATATTTCATAATTATGGCATATCTTTGGATGCTTGTAGTAGCATCTTTCGCCAAATCTGCAATTCCCTCTTTTCAGCATATTGCAGACTATATCCTTCTTTTCTATTTTTTCTTGTTCTTGCTCTTCCCTAAAATTATGTAGGTCCGGGTAGAGTCTCTTGGGTCTATTATTTGTTTCCATCTGGTAATTTATTTCTTCATAAGTATGTTGTTGGATGGCATCATAGGTTATATCAATGATTTCTTCTGCATCCTTACACATATCCTGTTCATTGTTCTCTTCTTCTTCTTTTTCTTCTTCTTCTTCTTCTGTTTCTTCTTCTTCCTCTTCTTTATCTTCAACTATTTGCAGATTTAGAGAGAGAGAGAGAGAGAGAGAGAGAGAGAGAGAGAGAGAGAGAGAGAGAGAGAGAGAGAGAGAGAGAGAGAGAGAGAGGTCTTGTACAACTACTGTCTAAATTCCGTTATTCAGTATAACGTCAAAAATTGATATTAGCGTTATGACCTACGGTGCGTTTAATTTGAGAAGTGTATTTCAATTGAACCATAACCCTATTGGAGTATGATGGTCTTTCTGGTTACCTTTAATAAGAGAAATAACGCAGAGCATTTGATTAACCCATATTTCCATTCAAATTACGTAAACGAACAAGTGTTAACTTCATGTTATCAACATAAATTCTGTTAATGCATCGTTCTGTTAAACGATTTCATAGGGTGAAATTACAAGTTATTTAATCATATAGATGAATACAAAATACATGCACCTTTCCCTATCTCACATAACTCGGTTTAAAATGGGTGTATGAATTTAGGCCCTATGAGAAAGGCATATATTAATCATTAGTAATTGATAACTTCACAGCAGGACTACGAACTGTAAGTTAAAAGAGGTTGGTAGCATTCTGGAAGAAAGGACAAAGTTCCAAAGGTAGGTTAAAAAGCAAAATAATTACTGTAAGGGACTAAAATAACGCTACAAATATCCTTAAGTCATTCCCATAGCGTAATGAAAAAAGTGAAATGACAACACTTCTTAACCCAGATTGCCATATAGTTTAGTTTCCCATAAAGTTCATAGAAAACGTATATCGTTTCGTTTTCTTTTAAATGAAACTCCTATTTCTGAGGGTAGAAACGGAAACAAGAGAATCGCATTAACGGAAAATAAACAAAAAAACACAAATGAATTTCTCATAATAAAAGTTGGAATATATGATTCACTAGTTGAGTAAAACTTACTGCAGAAGTCATCTATTACCTTTCCTCAAAGGAGCTTTGAACAAAATTGTTGCTAACCTGGTTGAAAGTTCACACTCAAAGAAGACAACCGAGGCCACCTGGTGATCAACAAAAGAATCCGAGGATAAACAAAAATACTAAATAGATTTGAAAACTATTGTTCTTGGTATAGAAATATTTAGTATAAATTTTTATATTGTGATATAAAAGAGGTAATACGATACAATTTTTAATATTAGAGATATCTTGTTAAATTATGCACTTTTACTTTGAGAATTAAGAAAATTGCAAGGAATTTTGATACCTGTTTTGGTAATACTTAAAAGCATATGCTACACAACAGAATGAGATTTAGAAGTACCATCTTCGTAGTAAAAAATGGTGAGCTACAAACGTACGTTAGGACTATACACTCTGGACCTACAAAATTGTACATATCTCTTTATGAACAGCATAATTCCTAAATTTAATCATTTTCAGAATCCACTTATTGTATGAAATATATAATGAACCAGCATTTGCTAGAATATTTTTTCGTAAAACCCAATAGTTATCCTATCGATCTTTTTTTTTAATTTTTAAAAACAGAACCTACGATCGTATTCACGTTAAACTACTAAAACCTTTTCATGGTCGTCATGTGCTAGCTGCAACTCTTTCTACACCCGCAAACACATATATGTATATTACAGGTATTTAATCAGATGCTCTTATCAATATTAACTTATGAATCAGAAACTTGGAGCCTTACTAGTCTTAGAACAGGAACTAGTTTGGCCTATTACTCAAAGAGCAACGGAAAGAATAATAATGGGGCTAACATTAAGAGACAGAAGAAGAGTAACAGGGACAAGACAGCAACCTAAAGTAAAGGATATTCTAACATGTAAGAAAAATAAAAGGGACATGGGCAAGACATATAATGAGAATGACAGATATGCTAATAGATGGGCAAGGAGACTAACAGAATGGGTCCCTTGAGATTGTAAAAGAAGCAGGCGAAAAAAAGACGATGGATTCACAAGCTAAGAAAATTTGCGGGTTTAGAGTGACATGAAAAGACTATAAGCAAACGTGTATGTAGAAGGACATCACTGAGGTCTTTGTCCTGCAGTAGATTAGCAATGATTTATGATTACACACACACGCATGCATATATATATATATATATATATATATATATATATATATATATATATATATGAGAGAGAGAGAGAGAGAGAGAGAGAGAGAGAGAGAGAGAGAGAGAGAGAGAGAGAGAGAGAGAGAGAGAGTCTTTTACAACAATGTAAGGCTACAGATTCTGTGATAAAGTGTAACGTAAAAAGTTTGAATTAGTGTTAAACTGTTGATCTTTACCCTCTCTCGTGTAAATTTTATAAGAATAGATTGATGAATTTGGGCTATATAAGAAAGGTCTTGAGGTATCTAGAGTCCAAGTACAACTTGGGAAAATCCTAGAAGCACGGCACAGTGTAAAATCCGGACGTCGGATGCCGTCCGGGAGAATAGAAAATCGCTTGTATCACCGGGAAAGACGCGAAAATACACCTCTTTTTTGTGACTGGTAATGTTCACTGATACTTTCTGTTATTTTCTGAATAAATGTTCGAAAAAATATTGGTTTATTTTCATGTTATTGAGAATATCACTTAGTACATAGTGTAATGTTGACGTCCGATTGAGATTATTCTCAATAAAATTAAAATAATTCAATATTTTTCGAACATTTATTCAGGAAATAACAAAAAGTATCTGTGAACATTACCAGTCACAAAAAAGAGGTGTATTTTCGCGTCTTTCCCAGTGATACAAGCGATTTTCTATTCTCCCGGACGGCATCCGACGTCCGGATTTTACACTGTGCCTAGAAGCACTACAAAAGTAAAAGTTAAAAAGGTTGGGTAGCAAGCTAGGAGACAGGAAGAGGGACGAGAAACCAAAGAAATAGTAAAAGGATAAAAAAATCTTACTGTAGTAAGAGCTTAAATAATGCTACAAAAATTTTTAAGTACTGTGCTAAGGGCGCAGTGAAATGACAACACTAACCTAAAATGCTGTCACGGAGTTTAGTATCCTATCACTTAATCATCATAGAAAACGGGAATTTGTTATTCCTGAAGGTAGAAATATAAACATTGAGTATCTCAAAAAAAGCAAATGTCATATATAACTTTCTCATAGAAGTTATGAATTTGTTAATAATTTATTAGGTGAATATGCAAGCAACAAAGAAAACTGTTTTTAAATAATCAAACTTACTCTAGAAGCTATCTATTACCCTTCATTCATCGGTTCCTAGAACGACTCCGTTACTAACCTAACCCTGTCGGCTATATCGAGGAATGCAGGATAAACAAAATCAAAAAGAAAGTTGAAAACTATTGTTTTTAATATACAAATATTCACTATAAATTTTGATATAACAGAATAAATTGAAAAATTTAAGGCAATTTCTATTATATTAGAGATATTTGTAAAATTATGTATATTTACTTTGAAAATAAAGAAAATTACAAGGAATTTTCATAAATGGTTTGGTAACACTTAACCTAACAGAACATGCTACACAACAGAACGAGATTTGGGAGTACCATCTTTTTGGTTGAAAAGGACATTTTAGAAAGATGTATAATAGGTGTTAATTCAAAGTGTATATTTATTGATTGATTGATTTGAGGTTTGCTGGCATCCTGAAGAGTATATTTATAAACAATCTACCTATGCATAGAAGTCTTGGCGTATATTAGGTCTTATTACATTTCACGATCTATTATTTTACTCAGAAATATTTGTTGGAAACAGACGACAGTTGATACAGACGACACTCGGTATTATTATTATTATTATTATTATTATTATTATTATTATTATTATTATTATTATTATTATTATTATTACTTGCTAAGCTACAACCCTAGTTGAAAAATCAACTAGGGCTCAAACAGGGAAAATAGCCCGGTGAGGATAGGAAACAAAGGAAAAATAAAATATTTAAGAATAGTAACACCAACATAAATATCTATAAAAACTATAAAAACTTTATAAAAACAGGAGGAAGAGAAATAAGACAATAGTGTGCCCGAGTGTACCCTCAAGCAAAAGCACTCTAACCCAAGACAGTGGAAGACCATGGTACAGAGGCTATGGTACTACCCAAAACTAAGAAAACAGTGGTTTGATTTTGGAGTGTCCTCCTACTAGAGGAGCTACTTACCATAGCTAAAGAGTCTCTTCTACCTTTACCAAGAGGAAAGCGGCCACTGAATATGGAGTAGTTAACTTCTTGGGTGAAGAAGAATTGTTTGGTAATCTAGGTGTTGTCAGGAGTATGAAGACAGAGGGGAATATGTAAAGAATAGGCCAGACTATTCAGTGTATGTGTAGGCAAAGGGAAAATGAACCGTAACCAGAGAAGGATCCAATGTAACATTAAAATAGACCTTTCATATATAAACTATAAAAATAGATTTATGTCATCCCGTTCAACATACAAACGTGAAATAGAGCAACAGAGTATATGAGGTTTAAATTTTTTTTTTAAATATGCCTGCTGGCCTAAGTTTAGAAGGAGGATAGTTCGCTTCAACAACTACAAGAGCAGCTTACCCGTGTATGTTTCAACCAAACATTTTTAACTCGGTAATAATTACCTATCAGGGAGGGATCCAAATGAGTACATGAATTACCTTAACCACTTACTTGATAGTTAATCTAAACGCAATAAACAGGCAAATGGGCACAAATGAGTTAATAAAAAGATCGGAGATTTCCTTTACCTATCTCATACCTTTATTTTTACCAGTTATATTTATCTTGATATGTCACACCAAACTCAACAAAACAAAAGGTTAATCAAAATATAAAACACCAAGAGATTCGATATCACCGTCTAAAAGGGGCAAGGCAAATGTACAAAATACAACATGAATCTTAAAGCAAATGTCTATTTGATTGTTCCATGAAAAGGGTTTGGTCAAACCTACGACCAACTGAACAGTTTTCGACGTTCATAAGTTGCAGAATCAAAATAAAGACATCAAAATTACAACGAACTCCGCACGCATACCAGAATGCGATCTAGTATTAAACAAGTATCTAATTTAAGGGAGAATATAGTCACATATTGACACCCTGACTCACGTGTTATATATATATATATATATAGATCCAATTGGTCCGGATGCGATCCAGAGTACTTGGTGAAGTCAATTGTACCTGAGCCGTCAAAAAGGATGGCTAACTTTGACAGATATGGAGACACACAGATTCAACTCTTCCCAGCCCCTCCCCCATGCCTAACTACAACCCATGTATTCCTATATATAGCCAGACACGTAGCTCTTTATTATCTATAGAAAGGAGTGGTTACAGAGATAAAACAATTTAACAATGACTGGAATGTTCATACTTATCTATTGAATCAAAGTTGAACTCTCCATGCAGTAAAACTTCCAAAATAATCTAACTTCATACAACTACACAGATGGTTCTTTGAAGCACACTACATATATTTTTCTTCCAGCCACCTGTATGCCAAGACCCTGTTTTTAAAATGCCTCTTTTACTCTACTGCATGTGTCTTTCTAGAAGGCAAGATCTAAAATCTGGATTTAGGATCAAAACACGAATGTTACAAATCTGGAGAGCTAATAAAATTGCAGAATTCATGAGACCATTTTTTATTCAAAATATTATATTTAATCTCCGCCGTTTCATACAAGGAAATATTTCTATCCAGTACGAAATGTTGATACAATTCTTAATGATTCTCATGGTAATATTCTTACTTAAGGTACTGTATTGATCAAAAAAGTTTTACTAGCAAAGGATAGACATTTACCACACAGACTTGTACACTTAGATTCAAAAGTCCGCCGACGCTCAGGGAGAATCGCTCGTCAGAGGTCTCTAGTGTTACCATGACAAAACAAACAAAGAGTTGCACTTCTTACTGCTTCTTAGGAAATAGGCGGAGCCTTGTCTAAGCTCAGCGAACGCTGGAAAATATTACAAATCTTGTTGCCATATTTTATGCTGTGGTATCATTTGACATCTCAACTATTTAATACAAATACACAAAACACACACACATACATTATATATATATATATATATATATATATATATATATATATATATATATATATATATACATACATATATATATATATATATATATATATATATATATATATATATATATATAAATCTAGAATCTGTATAAGCATGTAGAAATTAATGGAGTGGCATAACCTAACAATTCCTTCCGTTAACAGCTACATTAGATTGTTCGGAGATCAGACATTAGTCTAGTTCCAGTTTCATTTATGGCTCGATGCTGTAAAGTATTCATAAAAACGCCATATATGAGTTATACGAGCCTTGAGGACATTCACAGAGAGAGAGAGAGAGAGAGAGAGAGAGAGAGAGAGAGAGAGAGAGAGAGAGAGAGAGATTACAGTAGTGAATGTAGTAATTGGTCACCATATAAATTGATTTCTAGACATTCATGCATATCAGGAGAAATTTTCGCTTGATAATGCAATGTTTCCAATAAGAATTATTGTATTATGCTTCCAAAAACTCAGTTTTAGAATGCTAAATTGATTGCTAAATACTTTCATGGTCCTATAGATAATCATAGATGGGAACATTTTGGAATACATAAGGATACTTTACTGAAAAATATTTCCCAAGTCATTCAGATTCAAGGGGATGTGCCATCTCAGTCTTTAGTTCGCAACCCACTTGCCCTTTATTCATAGAAGTTTTTACTTTTCCTTTTCCGCCCGTATTTGTGGCTAAGAACGGTTGGCATTGACATTTAAACTAAGATTTTAAATATATACTGTGAAATCTTTGCTGTGTTGCTAATTCAATCTTTATTACAAGAGCTATAATTTGCTTGATAAGTACTGAGGCCCTATGACAAAATTGGAGATAGTTATCATCGAGTAGAGATAACGGGATTATTTTGTTGGACTTGAATGCTCATCCACATAATGGTAGATTTTGGAAAAATGATAGCTGTAATTAGAGAGTCGTTGTCTTATGAGTGTTTGAAGGATTCGTTAGAGAGAATCCTTATACCAACATTTGTCCGGCTCGAAGTTATACCATTTAGTTACTATAGATCATTATGTTCTGTAGTCCTCCACATACCACAAGTTTTCCACTTAATATGCTCATTACGAAAGTACTCTGTAGGATAATTTACCCGTTTGCTTTAAAATCAACCAAGATATCTTCGTTAACTAGAATATTTATAAAGGAATGTGATTGAAATTGTATAAAAAAGGTGAGTGAAAAAGTGCTCAAAATGCCTTATTTTCTAATCCAGCTAAGGAATATCTCGTCTTTGCTTCACACAAATTTCAAAAGGTTCCAGGTTGGAATGGTCAAGTGAAGGTGTTTCTTGCTGCTGCTCAGGAGAGATTTCTTTTCTTGAGGGATAGTTAGAAACTAGGAACTAAAATTGACGGCCTTAGATGTATACCGGCGAAAAAGGCAATTTGTCTTAAAAATACCGAGGATGTTTAATAAACGAATGAATAAAGAATGAATGAAAGGAACAAAAATAGGAACTTGATCATGGAGACTTACGCCCATTTGAATCACGATTATTAGAAGTCAGCGTGATCAAGCTACGTAATTTTCTGAAGATAAAGCTACTAGTAATTACATAATCACTGATAACTTACAACCAAGGTATTAGTGTAGGAAATCATTTTGTGCTCATGCCCCCTGCGCTTATATTTTTTTGGAAAATTAGAGAATATAGTACGGGAAAATTAGTATTTCTTACTTTCATTACAAAATCTTGGAAAATTATGTCGTTCTGAGGACAAGAGACTTTTTTATATGATTTATCAATAAAGCATATTTATCAAAGGTTTTGCTAGAATGTAATAGTGGTCTCATTTACCGCAATATAATTCCTTTTTGATTCAATAACCTAAATTCTGATTGTATTCAAAGAGCTATGCAGTCATCAGTATTTAATGTTTCCCTCACCGATTATTTATTATGCAAAGTTAATAGTTAACTTTGGTTACTAATCAACCTTAGAACAACAACGGCTATTTATTCGGTTGCTACTACAAATGAACTAATTAGGAATTAGGTTAGCAATATTTCATGGAACATTAACGGTTATCAAATTAGATTGAGGCATTGATACAATATTTTACAAGTTGTATCAAGAATTTTTTAACCTCTTTCCACAACCGCTAAAATACAAATGACTTCCTTGTTTCCTCAAATTCTTCAGTGTCGGACTGCCCGGGGGAGGAGTAATCCCTACCCCTACCTACCCCCCCCCCCCCCCGGCCACCTACCCATCCATTGAAAATGTCTACCGGGCTCCTCAAAAGAATAGTAAAAATAATTACTGTATATATATATATATATATATATATATATGTATATATATATGTGTGTGTGTGTGTGTGTGTGTGTGTGTGTGTTTTGTGTATTTGTAGTGAATACTCGAGGGACAAATGATCCCACAGTATGAAATATGGCAATTCGATTTGTAATATTTTTAAGCGTTCGCTGAGGTTGGACAAGTCTCCGCCTATTTTCTTGAAGGTAGTAAGAAGACCAACTCTTTCTTTGTTTTGTCATGGTAACACTAGAGACCTCTGACGAACGATTCCCCTTGAGTGTCGGCGAACTTTTGAATTTAAGTGTACTTGGGAACAGATGTCCACAACAATGTTTTTATGTATCCAAGTCAAACTTCACAAACTAACGCCAGATGGAGTTCAAAAAGTTCCTTTAGCCTGCGAACAAAATCGTGCGTAAAGAACCGAGACGAATAAGCAAACGTAAGATTTAACTGATTCCTAAATGTATGGATATAAATACACATGAAGGAGCTCCCATTCCTAAGAGAGGAGAACCTTGTGAGTTTCTTCAGAGATATATTCTGACCATCTTTATATAACGCCCCTGACAGATTTCCCATGTTCGATATGGTGTAGTAGTAATTTGGCTCACCGTCCGTCCTGAACATTTCTTTGAAGTTCTCGTTTGTGTTTTCATTCATCATTCGATAAGCCGAAATCGTCAACACCTTTCGAGATGACAAGTCAGCGTGAAACTTTGCATTGAACTTTTTGGCAGTTTCCCAGAAGATAGGGAGCAAGTCTTTCGGAACACAGAATGGAGAACGGTATCCAAACATAGGCCCAAGGATGCCAAGAGCTCTGGCTGACTTCTCTGATGTTTGGTATCTCCTAACGTTGATGTCGTGCCCAGCTCTGAAATTGTATTCATCTTGATTGATGCCGTGTTCTTGTAAGATCTTCACAAAACTAAGGTTAATGAGAGTTGCAAGAGCTGAATGAAGGCTTACTCCCTTCGACTTCGCCTTCATGTAGAATCTATTTGAAATCTCTGAGTTGAAAAGGGCAGTGACACTTTTAGTCATGACAGGTACGTCAGCTGGGACCTTACAAACATGGCGGATCAAAGGACGTACTTTTGCCCCTTCCTCCAGTTCTCTCTTTATCTCTGCACATAGTTCGGGATTCTCTTTTAACCTGACGAGTTCTTCATCATATAATTCAAGTACTTCCACATCGCTGGTGATTTCCCCCAACTGGTCATTATCGTCAATCACTAAACCACCTAAGAGGTCATTTATGATATTACAGAGTAAGTTGCATATCTTTACGTTGGTTGTTCCATCAGATATTGAGTGATGTATGCCAAATATCAGAGCATAATGGTGAGGGAATTTCTTTTCATTTTCCTCGAGAGGCTGGGATGTCCTATCCAGGAGTACGACTCTTACACACCATAAAGGACCATCCTTCGAATTGTATGTATGAAGAGTTACCTTATCCTGCTCGTCTTCTAGTATTCCGTCCTCAACGATCTGCATAAAGGATTTATATGCTAATCATTTACATCGGAAAATCGATCTGATTTTACCTTATATTATGTATTAATCTAATTTACTCACCCGAATCTTTTATGAAGACCAATGATTTAATTAAGGATTTGCGAGAGAACTAGAAAACCATCGTTTGAATTAAATAGCTAATTACAAATAGTTCGAAAATTAATAAAAGCACATTCTTATAAGTTTGGTAGAAATATTATAATAGTTTTAACACGTTCCTTTATTGAAAAAAAACAAGTCCACTTAATATAAATATGTGAGCATAAGAATGGAACATGAAATGTCAGTCAATACGTATATAAAATGGCAATTGAATCGTGCTAATATGAGTATAAGTTTAAAAAGTATACGGCCCAAAATATATTAACCAGCATGAAATAGAACTTTCTTGATATTAGAAAATACCCTCCTGTAATATATACGATTTTTGTTATTAACCTAATCACTTCTGTTTGGTATATCAAAGACCTCCCTATTAAGCATTCCATAGCCTGGTTTAATAAGGTTATTTCCCAAGGCCCTATATTGCAAATTATCACGTTATTGCCGCCTTCTAAAGATGTTCCTTAATGTCAGATGCAGCAGACACGTCTATTTTACTTTTCACGGAAGACTAATTTCAACCATTTTTTACTGGTAATGAATGGTTTGGGGTGAGGAAAGTTTCTTTATCATCTTTAAGCTGTGTCGTTTTTTTATTATTAAAAGAGCTTTATGAGAAATCAGTAAGTAATGTCAATTATTTCTATAAATTAACATGGCTAAGAAATCTTTAATCTTTTAGTGGAAAAATGTATAATACAATGGTAAAGAAAACGACTTACATGATGGAACAATATGGTCTACCGCCTAAGAATTTCATTCGGTTCTTACCATAAACAGTGATTCAGGAATCGAAAAACAGTTTTTTCTTAATAACATGGCTTTGAGAATCCTTAAAAACAGCATGGAATTGGAAAATATACTGACATGGTACATTCAGTTTGTTGCATCTTATTTTCAATTTTCAATCCATTTACTGAAAAGTGAACAATGCGTGATTTCCTCTTATGCTGAGATTTATTCTCTGCTTTTCAGGAGAGGCCAGCTCTAGGAAATGGAAAATCCTTTACGTATAATTAGTTAAGGTCAAAATATTTTTTCTTTATTCTTTACTCAGTAATAGACCTGTATCCTTGACAAGAGAAGGTCAAGGTCAAACGGGTGAGTGGAAAAGAGAGAGAGAGAGAGAGAGAGAGAGAGAGAGAGAGAGAGAGAGAGAGAGAGAGAGAGAAGGGGGGGTTGGAATGGCATTAGTTCCTGACGATAAATTATTATTGGAAATACAAAGCGACGACAAACAACTTCATGGGCCACAGCTTGAATTAATTCTTGTGGTAGTGTTATGTTACAAAATCATAATAAAAATCAATCTCAATTCTCAAGAGATACCAAGCTTCCTTTCACGAATTTTCCTTGGTAATTTAAAGAACAGAGTAAGTAAATATGAAAGATTACGCATAAAGGAAATATATCTTTAAATCATCCTTTGTAAGTAAACATAAAAAGTGATAAGTAAAATGAGTTATATTAATACGAAAGGACTTTGAGTGTTTTGACAGTGATGATAAAACAGCAAGTGGACAATACGCATTGTGAAATGTTAAAGGCTCCTGAATGAACATCATAAAACAACCGTGGAGGTCCTGTAGAGAGTAGAATTCCCCCTGTTGTACAAGACCAGATAAGCAGCCCTTAAAGAAAGTAATTAAGTAACTAACCTCTTCCCATGACCTAATAATCTTGGACACATTCTCCTCTAAAAGCCTTGAAACTTCAATGGAAATGAATGAAGGAATCCTCCTTACCAAGTGTGGTTTGAACCCACACAGTATGAGACACCCTTTCTGAGTGAGGATACCTTAACGTGGTGAAAGGGTTTGCACATCGCCCTGACCAGCAAAGCTCTACTAGTTAAGGCCACCCGTACTAGGTTGGTTTCCTGTGAGTGATCAGAATAAAGTCTCCCACTATCACCAATCCACAGTGGCCAGCGTGGTGATGGAAATGGCCAAACTTGACTAAGGACATGTCTGTGGCCTTTGTTCTCCGTTGGATTAGAAATGGCTGCATTTGTTTGTATTGTATACGACCTTAGCTCGTACTTATAATATGTACTTAAATTTCAAATACATTTTTATTATTATTACTATCATTATCATTACTTTTACTACAAATACTACTAGGGCTACTGCTGATACTACTATACAACTACTACTACTACTACTATTGCAAGGAATATTGCAATGCTACTTGAATAACATAATGGTTCAAACCCCAGGGAATAGAAAAGGAAAGAATAAAAAAATGGAAAAGAAACGAAGAAAGTAAACTGTAAAAGATAAATAACGAGAAGAAAATGCAAAGCAAGATAAATCTCAGGTTTACATAGATAAGTAATAGATAAAAGATGATTCGAGTCTCGTGTCAGTATGCTAAAAAATAAAACAAGGACCACCTCTCAAAATTTGATAATGATTTCTTTTAGCTTGGATTATCATTAACCAATTAGGAAGCCTTAGATTCCTTTACCCATTTAAAAACATTGTAATGTATTAAAAATATCCTGACGCGTGAATTCTTATCTGAAAATTTCAGAATTTCCTTCATATCAAAGATGATTAGTTTGGCAGTACGCAATGTCATCATGCAATGAAGGTCTTAGATTTTCACTAACTCGACTAGATAAAGAAAACACAGTTTATCCATTTATTATAATAAATAATAATAAATTAATCCACTCAAAGGAGTCTAATCTAAGACCTTTATAAACAATTCTAAATGATTCTTAATGCAAATTTCAAGGGAAAATCTGTGAAGGATTTTAGTAGAGTCCCTAGATCTTTGGATAAAGAGCTATGTTCATCAAAATTTTACAATGACTCTTTTGTGTTCATTGCAGGAAAGCAGTTTGATTGATTTTATAAACGATTAATTCTACAGAAAAACGAAAACAATTGAAATAACACAACTGAGAGCTAGCTGATTACATTCGAAGTTGCCTGGCAAGCTTTACTAAAAGATACTTAAATAGCTTGTTATAGTTTTACCTTCAAATCGATGTTACATTTCTCCATTTCAACCAGCCACAGTTCCGAGTCTCTCTCTCGCAAGCACACTCTCAGGACCGGAACTTTCCTGTGGAATTACAAAAGAAATTATTTACTGTTTCTTTGTGTATAATTAAGGCATCCACATACATAGAGAAATTCATGTATAGTGGACTAGTAACGGCTGATGATGATGATGTGTGTATGTATGTATGTATACATATACTGTGTATGTATATATATATATATATATATATATATATATATATATATATATATATATGTATATATATATATATATATATATATATATATATATATATATATATATATATATATATATATATATATAGGCAAAACACAAAATGACACTTCACCTTGCAACAGCTTACACCAAAAAGGAATTACCGCATATATAAATGATGGCACGTACTAAGTAGTGACTATACAGTATTCACATCAACCTCATATTATCTTGATTAATACTAATTCAGTTTATTATTTCTTGAGAAAAAAAATATTCAGCATTAAATTAATTCCTATACTTGCTAACACCTTTCCTACTCTTTCCTCCTTACCAAAACAGGTGTGTTAGAGCTCTTCTAAAGAAATCTTCATCTAAGGGCCTTGCAGAGGAGAGTTCGAGGGTGTAGTGGGTCAAATACACACCCATCTGATGTCCCATTTCAAACAAACGTTCGATGTCGGTCGCCTTGCGCAGCCACTTTGAGCCGTCGTCAGCCATGGCGTTGTTTACAATAGGCCTTCTGGGTAATATGCAAGAAAAGTATGTCAGAATAGTTTTTAATACATTTCTTTCTAACAATACACTGGACAATTACTTACGGTTTTATTATACCGAAATACCCTCAACAATTTATGAAAGTAAATATATTTAAGTTCCGTTATATATTTGGAAAGTTTAACCGTGTCATCAAACATATTGATAGAAAATTAAAGAAAAATGTATTCAACCGCACAAACACAGACAAACAGGCATACACACATATATATATATATATATATATATATATATATATATATATATATATATATATATATATATATATATATATATATAAAACGATCATTTCAGAGATGAATATTTACTTTAGTTATCGCTTTACACATCAAATACCATTTTCTTTGACCAACTGAATCGTGTGACTTAAAGAAAATACTTTCTATCCTTCACACTGTAACTCTAATAACTGCAGAATACATTTATAAGAATTTCTAGAATATCCGTCGTCTCAATGCCTACCTATATTCACTACAGAAAATATGAGCAACGTCAACAGGACCCATTGACGAAATTCTTTTAAGATATCAGGATTGTTTACCTTTGCCTATGCGCTGTGATCATGTTCACCGTTTTTATATCTTTACCTTGAACTTTCTGACCCTGACGACACTTGGATTAAAGGGTTACCTACCTTAAGAATTGATGTAAAAGTGATGAAAAATTAGATGAGTTGCTGACAACTCATTCATCAACAGATAGTCAGACGCTACAACAAAACACTAAACACTTTGACCTTCAGATACCTACTAAGGCTTGTTATCTGTACCGTAATAAGAGACATTATCTTTGCCGCGGCTCACCGATAAAGAACTGTTGTGGAAATCTTTTTCAGGTGTTGTGGTGACAATATCATTTATTTTCGTTGCCTTTGGATTTTTTAAGCTGCCTCTTTCTCTCTCAAAGAGAAATAAAAAGGATATTACGTGAATGAACTATTGAAGTGAAAATGATTTCGTAATGTGCTCCAGAATGCAATACTCTCAAACTGATGATAAGTGTGGAGCAACGGTATAAAAGAAATCGCGTCTCGAAAAAAATGCTCTGATTTCTTTGAGTTATTGTGAACGAATGACTTTTCCATAGTGATCTTAGTTTTCGTGATTTCAGTAATAGTACCGTACACTATGGGGTGTCTTTATACATAAAAATAAGGAACGTTGAACTGCACAGAATAATGCATGTCTAGATGTCATTACATAAGGAACCAGTGTGTCTGTGTTTGAGTAATTCCTCCGTTACATAATTTGGAAATGAAATCAGAATTATATGAAAAATCAAATATACCGTTTATTTATTAATGCTTATCAAAACATGTTGCGAGAAAGAAAAGTAGATGAAGTTATGCATGCATGAATACACTTTTGGGTATGGTACTTTCAAGGTGAAAGGAATTCTGTAATAAAATATCCTGGCTAACTGCTTGGAAGTGTGGATATCAAATGCATTAGTTACAAAACTAATATATATATATATATATATATATATATATATATATATATATATATATATATATATATATATATATATGTGTGTGTGTGTGTGTGTGTGTGTGTGTAGAGAGAGAGAGAGAGAGAGAGAGAGAGAGAGAGAGAGAGAGAGAGAGAGAGAGAGAGAGAGAGAGAGAGGAGCATGTATTTTTAAATGTAAATATATATATATACTGTATATATATATATATACATATATATACATATATATATATATATATATATATATATATATATATATATATATATATATATTTATATATATTTATATATATATATATATATATATATATATATATATAAAACGGGCTCTGCTATACTTATATTCTATCTATCAAATCATGATTGAACTTCCTATGCTGTAAAACTTATAAATCAGTAGCCGCTTCAAACCCTTACACACTTTTACCATCAGCAAAATGTCTAACTGCCTTACACACACAGGATGAATTACTTGTCTCCCAAGAGGCGTCTTTATGTTCCCTGGATATTAAGACCTTTCCTTTCGAATATATCTTTTACACCACTTCTATCCAGTCCTCTTCTTGGCCTTCTGATCTAAGCTCTGGATTTAGGATCAGCTGTTGCTCGGACATAAAATGTTTGTAAATAATTTGGGAAATTATTAAAATCGCAACATAATTCTTTCAACAATTTCTTTTTTTTCAAAACGCATTCTATATCCTCTCCCAGTTTTCCCATAACGAAAGAGATTAAAATCTAATTTCAATAGACAGTAGAATTATTTATTAAACTAAGGGCTATAAGCTGTTACCAAACTCAGTAACAATGCTCCAAAACTACTTATAAACTAACATTAAAGCTTTATTACACAAACTATTATCTAGGGACAAATGACCTCAGAATTTGTTTTATTGATGTTTTCACATCTTTATTACATCAAACTTCACAAACTAATGGCAGATGAAGCTCAAAGAGTTCTACAAGCCTTCGAACAAATTCACGTGTAAGGAACTGCGTTGAATAAGCAAAGGTAAGATTTAACTGGCTTCTAAATGTATGTATAAAGATGCACAAGAACGAGGTCCCATTCCTAAGTGAACAGAACCTAGTGAGTTTCTTCAATGATATGTTCTGATCCTCTTCGTATAACACACCTGACAGATTTCCCATGTTCGATATGGTGTAATAATAATCAGGGTCTCCGTCCGCCTTGAGAATTTCTTTGAAATTCTGGTTAATATTTCCATTCATGATGCGATATGCTGAATATGTCAACACCTTCCGTGAGGACAGATCTGCTTGAAACTTTTCATTGAATTGTTTAGCAGTCTCCCAGAAGATGGGGAGCAAGTCATTTGGAACCACAGACTGGGACCTGTATCCAAACAGTGGTACATTGATGCCAAGAGATCTCGAGGAATTTTCAGAGGAGAAGTATCTCCTGATGTTGATGTCGTGTCCGGTTCTAAAATTGTACTCATCTTGATTGATGCCGTGTTCTTGTAAGATCTTCACAAAACTAAGGTTAATGAGAGTTGCAAGGGCTGAATGAAGGCTTACTCCCTTCGACTTGGCCTTCATGTAGAACCTATTTGAAATCTCTGAGTTGAAAAGGGCAGTGACACTTTTAGTCATGACAGGTACGTCTGCTGGGACCTTACAAACATGGCGGATCAATGGACGTACTTTTGCCCCTTCCAGTTCTCTCTTTATCTCTGCACATAGTTCGGGATTCTCTTTTAACCTGACGAGTTCTTCATCATATAATTCAAGTACTTCTACATCGCTGGTGATTTCACCCAACTGATCATTATCGTCAATCACTAAACCACCCAAGAGGTCATTCATGATATTACAGAGTAAGTTGCATATCTTTACGTTGGTTGTCCCATCAGATACTGAGTGATGTATGCCAAATATCAGAGCATAATGGTGAGGAAATTCCTTTTGAATATCCTCTAGAGACTGGGATGTCCTCTCCAGAGGTAGGATTCTTACACACCATAAAGGACCATCATTCGAATTGTATGTATGAAGAGTTAGTTTGTCCTGCTCGTCTTCTAGTATTCTGTCCACAATGATCTGTGCAAAGGTTCAGCATGCTAATTATTGGTACCAAAATAGACATATCTTACCTTACTTTAGGTATGTATCTAATATACTCAGCTGAAATCATACACTTAAATGCACTTGCATATTTTCCATGGAGCCTAATGAATTAATGGAGCATTTGTAAGAGGCCTTGATAAGTATATTAGTTGAGTAAAATAGCTAATTAGAAATATCTGGGAAGCTAATAAAAGTGTTGTTCAATTTCTATAAGGAACATGACATCCGTTTCACCTCGTTAATTTAAGAGTCGAACAATACCACCTAATATTAAT
>NC_090761.1:54741204-54843704 GCF_036898095.1 Palaemon carinicauda | reverse complement strand
TTAACAAGAGTTCATGACAAACTTCTTGCAAGATAGCAAGAAAAGCCTGCTATCTTACATGCGAGCTGTGACGCTATTTTTACAATCTTCTTAGAATCTCTCTGCATTCCTAAGCACACACCAATCTGATTAAGGTATTGTGACGATTAAAACTGCATTAAAACGATGAAAAGGGTTACAACCTGTTCAGGAGACATTGATAACGACGAGCCACCCACAACAGCAACAACACACTGGACTTTTCTCCTTCTTGCTTGAGTCTTCCTCTTATCTTGGTGTACCGTAATAATGGACATTGTCTTTTCTCTGCGGCTCGCCGGTTAAGAACAGTCGCAAGGATCTTCAATTAGGTTTTGTGGTGACAATAAAAACTTTTGATTTACTGTTGGAATACATTATCAGACGGCTATATTTATTGCTTAATATACTGGCAGCTTGATTACATTGTTGTATAAATACAATACAGGGGCGTAGGAGTAGGGGGTGGGGGTGGGGGTGGGGGGGCTACGGACTATAGCCCCACTTTTTGCCGAAAAGATACGTTACTTTTCTATCTTTTACTACAAAAAAGATTAAAAGATATTAAATTACATAAATATAGTAATTCATTCCTTATAGGAATTATCATTCAAAGGCAATCTCGAAATAAAAGTTTTTTGTTACCATCCATTTTTATGATAGAATAAGAAATTATTCTAATCATATGTAAATATTTACATCATATATATACATATATATATATATATATATATATATATATATATATATATATATATATATAAATATATATATATATATATATATATATATATATATATATATATATATATATATATATATATATTCAAATAAGCCATATATTTTTGATACATTAATTTTTGGATTCTCTTAACTACCTCGGGATCATAGCCCCAGGAGAAACCACACAAAGACAACAGCTTGTGACCGGCTGGGAACCGAACCCTGGTCCGGCAAACTTGTATAAACAGTGACTTACCACTTGGCCAAGTGGTAAGTCAGTCTCTATACAAGCTTGCCAGACCAGGGTTCGACTCCCGGCCGGTCACAAGTGTATTCTTTGTGTGATTTCGCCTGGTGCTCTGATCCCGAGGTCGTTAAGAGAATCCAGACATTAATGTATTAAAAATATATGGCTTATTTGAATATGAAAAACACGTCTAAATGTGAAAAATTTATCATATATATATACATACATACGTACATACACACACATACACACACACATATATATATATATATATATATATATATAAATGTATTTATATATATGTGTGTGTGGATTTATTCATTATAAATATATCTATATATATACAGTATATATATAACATATACATTTATTTATATGTATATGTGTATATATATATTATATATACAGTATATATGATTTTATAAATCCACGTATTGATATAATTATATAAATATATATGTAAATATATACATAAATATATATGAACATAATTAAACATATGTATATATAATTATAAAAACATACATACACACACATACATATATATATATATATATATATATATATATATATATATATATATATATATATGTTAAAATTACACACACACACATATATATATATATATATATATATATATATACATATATACATATATATAAGTACACACATATATATATATATATATATATATATATATATGTGTGTGTGTGTGTGTGTGTGTGTGATAAATTTTGCACATTTAGACGTGTTTTTCATATTCAAATAAGCCATATATTTTTTTATACATTAATGTCTGGATTCTCTTAACTACCTCGGGATCAGAGCCCCAGGGGAAACCACACAAAGACAATACCTTGTGACCGACCGGGAGTCGAACCCTGGTCTGGCAAGCTTGTATAGAGACTGACTTACCACTTGGCCAAGTGGTAAGTCACTGTTTATACAAGCTTGCCGGACCAGGGTTCGGCTCCCAGCCGGTCACAAGCTGTTGTCTTTGTGTGGTTTCCCCTGGGGCTCTGATCCCGAGGTCGTTAAGAGCTATTTTTCCCTGTAGGAGCCCTTGGGTTTAAAACCTCTTGCTTTTTTTAACTAGGGTTATAGCCTAGCTTGTAACAATAATAATAAAAAAAAACTATGCTAGGAGATCAAATAAAATAAAGGATTATAAAGTAAAGTCAAAATAAATAAAGAATTTTTACGAGGGTCGTGGAGAAGCGTTTGGTATCGGAGGGATTAGTTAAAAGGAGATTGAAAATAAAGGATGTTCATAAAGCTCAATAAAAACCATTTTGCATATATTGCTTTTCCTTAGGCTACTAAGTTATGTCAGTTATATACAAGTGTCATTAAAACTGATGTTATTTAATGAATACAAAATTTTTTTTAGAATTCTCTTGAAATTCCCGTGTTCAGGGGTTGGAAACATAAGACTGTATTTATGAACAATATCTATCAATATACGTTCTATACTCACCACAATAAACATACGCCCATATATACAGTATATATATACACACACAAACACACACACATATATATATATATATATATATGTGTGTGTGTGTGTGTGTATGAGTGTGTGTGTGTGTGTATGTGTGATTGTATGTGTGGGTGCCTGTGTATATCAAGAACAGCGTAACGAACCTTTATTCTGCATTATAATATAATTGCTTTTAGAGAGATCGACTATAGAGTATACAGTACAGGTACACCAAGTCAAAGGCTAGATGAAATACGGGTTAAACGAGGAGTTCGTTACCCGTAGACTTCTCTCTCTCTCTCTCTCTCTCTCTCTCTCTCTCTCTCTCTCTCTCTCTCTCTCTCTCTCTCTCTCTCTCTCTCTCTCTATACATATATATATATATATATATATATATATATATATATATATATATATGTATATATATATATGTGTGTGTGTATATTTACACACATATATATATGTGTGTATATATTTACACACATATATATATGTATATATATACACACATATTTATATATATGTAAATATATATATATATATAAATATATATATATATATATATATATATATATATATATATATATGTTCATGTGTGTGTTACGTAAGTGTAATGTGTATACGTTGACAAATAATAAGAAATAGCAATTAAAATAAAGATACACGTCGAATAAAAAAAACACTCACACGCACACATACACACGCACGCTCACAATTATTGTAATTGATATTTTTCACCATTATTAACATCATTAGTAGTAATCGTATGTCTCTCTGTTAACTCGTTGGTTGAGTCTACTATTGTTACGACTCCGTAGCATAAGTTCGAGTCCTTACGAAGGAGAGAGAATCAGTATTACTAGCTAAGCTACAACCCTAGTTCGCTAAACTTGAGAAGGTTATAATACAAAAGGGAAAAGTTTCAAAAGATGTGAAAGATAACCTTGGTTTTCTCTAAAAAAAAAAGTTGCTAAAACGATTTTACATAATTTTTATAATGAAATTAGAGTATAGATGATAATTTAGCGTATTTACAATATAAAAGAGTAAACGAAATAATAATAAAGGAAACAAATTGCTCTGTATGAAGTGGAGCCGGGCTTCAATAGAACATATCAAATAGGTCTTGATGAATTGCAACATTCAGAACATCCCAAAATTTGGGTAGAGAGATACAACATAGGCGAGAAATAATCAAGATATAAATAACTGCTTAGTTAATGAATAAAACCTTTATCTTCTCTGGCTATGTTTTGTCCGATAAGATAAGAAAATCGATTATTTTTCCATTCAGCATTGATAGCCGAATTAATTGTTATCGAGATAAAATCGTACAACAAATGAACTCACAGTTATTCATTTTTTTTCGAATTTAGTCATATTATTTTAGTTCTATTTCTTATAGATAAAATAGCCTTGGTTGATACATTTTTATTTTCATAAGCATCAATATACGAACAGTTCAATACTTTCAAAATGTATAACAATTTATTAAAAATTAACACGAATACTTTAAGTAACTTTAATGTGAAGTACATTTTGACAAGAGAAATTATGATAGAAAAACACTTCTTCAACCAAATAATTATAAGTGTACATGAGTTATTTAAAGTGATAATTGCCTGAGATAATGTACGTATGTGAATATTATCATTAATTGGTTCCCTGAGACTCTCATGAGGCTTACTCGAAGGAATTGTTCTTGAATTGAAGCTGAAAATCAGTGAAGTTGGAAGCACCGCGAAACAAGACGAAGAGTTACGGATCGGAAGTGCATTGGAAAGGAAAGCTGAGGAGAATCTTGTTTGCCATCTTTTGTAGCCTTCAATTTTCTAAACAACAATGTACAATAACTATTCTTAATGTTATAATAATAATAATAATAATAATAATAATAATAATAATAATGAAATAAAGAAAACATTAAACCAGAATTCACAGAGCCTTCCATAACTCTACTGTGCTTTAATGAATGAAACTATTCAGATCCATTTAGTTCAATTAGAGTTCGGAGGTCATCCATTTTACAGGACTGGCAGGTAATTTTGTTTGGAGTTTATGGAAAGACTTCAAGGAGGATGCTTCTGAAGAGCAAGTTTCCTCAGATATGAATGTCTCGTGTCTTCATTATCCTCATTATCTAATTCGGACGTTTACTTGGAAAAATGACAGGGGGTACACTCGGGCATACTATTTTATGTTATTTCTCTTCCTCTTGTCTTTTGAAGTTTTTATAATTCATATATGAAAGATTTGTTGACTGTTGTTACTTTTCTCAAAATATTTTGTTTTAATTGTTGATAACTTATCTCGTAGTTTATTTATTTCCTTATTTCCTTTCCTTACTGGGCTATTTTTACTGTTGGAGCCCTAGGGCTTATAGAATCCTGCTTTTCCAACTAGGGTTGTAGCTTAGCAAGTGATAATAATAATAATAATAATAATAATAATAATAATAATAATAATAATATAATCAAGAAGCAAAGAGAAGTTCATAGACTGATACCTATTGGTAATTTTCAAAGGAATATATTACATTTCAGTATATGGATGATAAAACAAGAACCTAGTTCTCATTTGTGTGTGTGTATGTATGTATGTACTTTATGTATGATGATATTCTACCAACGTACAGTTGGACACAGGAACTCCTAGCACACTACTTTTTGAGGAAGTGCACCATGTCACACCCTTACGGCGCGAAGAGTAACCAAACAGATAAATGTAGGGGGAGATGGCACAGGAACTCTCCACTCAGTAATGGTGTGACAGGGTGCGAGATGTGCCAGGAAATAATATGTCCAACTGTACATCAATTTGTCTCTAAGACGTAAACGCAAAGACGCATACACGTAAAATAACATATGGTTTTCACTAAACAATTCAGCCCCCTAGTTTCTCAGAGACGAGGTGACTAGCCTCGCTCTCTTCTTTCTTAACCCTGCATAAGCTGGGACTCATTTATATCGTTAGTGTTAGTCGAGGATCGATCGGACTTCAAAGGTTTATTCACTTAAATACTGAACCATAATACGGTGTAAATTAACTATGTGACATAAATAAAACGTATACAACATACAATGAGCAAATATGTAGAGTATTTTAGCAGTTAGGCATTTTCTTTACATGACCGTGGAACGTTTTTTTTTTTCTGGTTGAAGAATGTTTTAGTATTTTTTAATATATACAGCTACAGAACACATAAATGAATTACACACACACATGCACACACAGGGAGAAATATCTGGACGGAATATAGAAGGCGGGGATTAAACAAAAAAAGAGAGGTTGCAGAATTGGCCCAGATGATTTGAAAAGAAGTACTGTTGAAGTTTATGACGCTCTGCGTCATGGCAATAATGGCACATCGAAGAGGAAATATGCTCACAGGTCTGCGAGAAAAATACAAGGTTTATCAAAGTCCCGCAGCATTGATAAACAGATATTTTTCTTATATTTTATCTATTCAAATCTCACTGAATACAGAAATTATGAGTTGTAAAGGCAGACCTGCCTTACTCGTAATTTTCATACGAGGAACTGAAAAAATATAAAACTTATTCATCCCCTTATCATATCTAGATAAAATGACAAGACGACGGGAATTACCCATTTCAAGTTGAAATGTTTTCTCTTGTTGAAGCAAGTACATTCACTTATCAAAGCGAGAGATAAGATATTAACGTTCCCTGGCTCGTATTGATATTGTTGAGTCACTCACCTTGGAATTTTTTTTTTTTTATAAGAGTTTCAAGTTATACAGAATTCAAATCGTATTTGTAATCAGAGAGATATCAAATAAAGGATGATTTGCCTAAGGTACAGACCTCATTTTAGGACGTTACTAAAGTTCACCTGGTTGTAATATCAAGCCGTTATTTTAATTTTACCTTGTGAGCATTTGTCGTGTCCCTGAAAATCACTGTAAGGAAAAAAAATCAGTCAAAAAAATGTCATGTTCTAAACTTTTCTTGCAGATGATCTCAATTGCCTTGAAGAGGAATCGTTGGAAATCCTTAAGATTAAATTGGGTGCAAAAGCTTTTTCTTGAATAGACTTTCACGAGTCTTTGTCATCTTATTATCTTCATCTTGTTTGTTATCCTCTGTTACTTCTGTTTTAGTGGAAGAAAGGAAGCGGGAACGAAGATGTAGCTGAAGGCAAAGAAGAGTTGTAGTAGCCTATTGGAAACGTCCCTGCCTAGCAATCTGTTAGACGGGTGTTCGAGACCGGCTCAAGATGGATAGTTTCTTGCAGTGTCTACAACGTCACCATCCTCGTGAGCTAGGGATTGGGAGTATGGGGGAGCCTATAGGTCTACCTGCCGAGTCATAATCAGCCATTGCCTGATTTTCCCTGGTCCTAGATGAGGGAGATGGGGCTTGGGCGCTAATCATATGTATGTATGGTCACTCTATATGGCTTCCTATTGCAGCCCTTAATAATAATAATAATAATAATAATAATAATAATAATAATAATAATAATAATAATAATAATAATATCAAGAATCTTATGGTTCTTGGATTCCTCTGAGTCGATATCTAGAGAGACAAGACCGTAAGTTATGAATAATAGAAGCTCCCTATAGTTTCCTTTGACGAGAAGGTCCTGGGTTCCTACGAATTAGTGAATTCGATAAGATGTGTTATCTATGATTTGACATCTATTTACATATGTTTAGGTAACGACGAAGATCTTTCTAAAATCGTAGGGTTGACTCACTGGATTGCAGTAAAAGCAATTGAAGATAAACAGGTAGTTGGGAAGAGCGAAAAGAGAATATAATAAAATAAGACATTCACAAATGAGGGTTTTAACAACTTATTTCACTCAATGTCATTTTGATTTATACGAGTTTATTTATATTAAATTTTGTTACTGGTGTATAAAGCATTCGAAAAATAATATTCGTTCCGAAGTGGCATGAAGCTTGAGATTTTTAGCAACATTTGGGAATTCTAGGAGGAAATAGATCAGATGGGTAGCAATTAATTGTTCATATGTATTTTGATTAATATGTTATTGAATTTGTCTGCCGTATGTATTCATGAAACTCATGTTTTTACGTTTGATGCACTTGTCGCATGTAATTCTAAATTCAATCACCATACATGAGGTCTATGATGTTGCTTATATAGGGCAATTGTCTATCTAACTATCTCGCCTATAAAATAAAAAATCAAGTGTCTGGTTATATATATACATACATACATATATATATATATATATATATATATATATATATATATATATATGTATGTATATATATATATATATATATATATACACACATATATATACATATATGTATATATACACATAAGGACTTATTTTCGGTCACGCTCAGCTCTCCCCGTTCCTCGGGTAAGGGAGAGGGAGTAGTTATACCCTGGTGAGAGGGTGGTGCGTGTGCGTGTTTGTTCATATCTATCTGAATATTTAGCCGTCATTTTTGACGGGTTGGGTACACTAATTATACATATAGCCTATCCTTTCGATGATGATTCAAGTAAAAGGTCAGTATTTAGGTCTTAGTTAATTATATTTTTTAAGGATTGTATTGAAAAAAGAGGTGACGTGTTATTTTTTCAGTAGTCCGTAAAATAATTGATATAATCTCCAGATGAAGCATACAATTGTACACCTGCCTCTCTTTCATTCTCAATGTAATGTAATTGTCACTTTTCCTAATAAAACGAGCAAGCTAATCTCCCATTACGATCTCCACTTCATAGCCAAGCTAACTCTCTCCAACCCCGGGGAATGGCAAGCCACGCCCCCCGCTTTCCCCCACCCCCTACTATCACAACCACCCTCCCCCTAAACCCGCAAACATCCCTTACTGCTATCTACCCAAAACTCCCCCACCCCTTTAAAAAACTCACCTCCACTTCTCAAAAAAAGGTCGACTTTCTTTTTCCTTTTGCAGACTCACGTGATTCAAAGTTATCTTTTTCTCCGGAAGAATAATTTAGTCCGGGACGCTGAGAGCAGACTTTCACCTCTTGAAGGATCCGACGCAGATAATAGCATCCTCACAATGTTTGCGTGTTAACAGATCCTTTATTCTGATAGGACGTTCTGATGGCGTTCTCTGTTTCCGCCTTACCCAGGGCATTTTATACATTCTTTCTTTTTTGGTTTGTAGATGACGGGTTTCCTCTATCAAAACGCATGGCAGCTTTAGAACTGGGGGTATCTTTTCTGGCTCATTTCTCTCTGTTTGGATGAGCACATAAACGTGCACGCTCACTTAAGCTCATTTACATAGATAACGATAAATGTGAATATCGTTACCAACATACGTGACTTTGATTTTCTCAAATATTGATTCTTGAACGGTTTTTAATATCAAATTCACTAGACCCAGGAAATGAGTACCCAAAGGAAAATTAGTTTTATGATAAGTGCGGGATTCGAACCAATGCCTCTCAATTGGAAAAATCTGGACAGTGAGTCTACCAATCAAACTTACAAGAGACATTTTAAGTTTAATATATCTTCTTAACATATTCTTTTTAAATGCAGGCATTTATACAAAGAATATAAATCGAACTATCTCCAACATGAAAGCTGCTTGCTAAGTTGTACCACCCGAGAATTTTGTCATTAGCACATGTGACCTTTTTTTTTAAATATCGAACCGCAAACAAATATTAATATCCAATTCACTCGACGTTTGTGATAAATACCCTAAAGGGAAATTAATTGATATAACCTAGTGGTTAATGTATCTGACTAGCGATTCGTTGGTCGGAAGTTTTGAGGCCCCCTCACAGCCTAAAAAAGTTATCCACGTGCTCATAACCTGACCTTCTCTATGAGCTGGGAATCAGTGTTTGCAGGGGCCTGTAGGTCTACCTGTTGAGTTAGCCATTGCTTGGCCTTCCATACTCATAGCTTGAGTGGGTGGATTTGAGGACTTGGGGCTGGTCATATAATAAATAGTTGGTCTCTAGGACATTGTCCTCATCTTTACCTCTGCCAGTCATACCCCTACATAATAAAGAGTTGCGTCTTTATATATATATATATATATATATATATATATATATATATATATATATATATATATATATATATATATATATATATATCCCTTTCCTGCTCGGCGGCATTTCCAGACCTATGACTACTAGGTCTCTCCCTGTCCCTCAGGAGGGAGAGGTGGAATAGTCATAACCTTGTGAGAGGGGCTACCCTAAGAGGTACAATCGGAAAACCCAATCTCCCACAAATTTCCGAAACTGCCGGGTTGTAGTTAGGAGAGGGGGAGGGATTGGGAGGGGTTGAGTCTGTCTGTGTGCATAGCTATCTAAATATTTAGCCGTCATTTTGACGGCTTGGGTACACTAGTATCCGATAAAATAAGTGATTCAGTACGTGCCTGTTGATTCAGTGCCACTCAATGAAAACAAATGAGAACATTGGTTCAACCTGTTAGGGTATCAAGAGATATTTAAGTTTATTTCAATTTCCCTTAACATTTCTTGTCAGGTTCAGGTATTTGTACTTTAAATCGAAATCAACAATTCTTACTCTTACTTCAGTCATATTGAAATTCAGCCATCTCTCCTTTGAACTTTCACTAGTCCTTGTCGCTTCTCTTCGTAATCACTAATACTAAATCACCTACGAATAGCTTCACCAAACTCCACTCATTGCCCCATTTCTTTTTACACACCTTTGAACTTCTGCACGTATATTTTCTGTGCTTTCACTAAAGACTCTTGTTACTTCATTCGATATCTAAACTTTATGTTGAAGATCTCGTTTTGCATAAAGAAAGTCACTCATACAGGTGTATATATTAACACCTTATCCTTCTATGCAAGTTACCATCTAGGTCTAAAATCCACGATACCTCCCACTTCATCTCATCAAACGTTTTCGGTCAAAATTAATACCAGACATATTTTGCCTCGATAATTCTTATCATCTCTTCTATCTACGTTGCTCTAAAACTACAGTAAATGCATTCTTGTCACTCATTCCATTAGATCTTCCCTGTCATTCTGACTTCACTCCTGGTGAGCCACCCATTCACTATACCACTATATCATCATTTTAATCCAATAACTACCCTTTTAAATGATCTTTTCATTCCCATTGGAGTCACTGCCCAGAATTTTCCCATTGAGAGGCATAGGTTAGATTCCCGCTCCTATCATAAAACTAATTTTCCTTTGGGTATTCATTTCATGGGTACATTGAATTTGATGTTAAACACTGTTTAAGAGTCAATAATTTGAGAAATTCAAAGTCACGTATGTTGGTAACTAAATTCCCATCCTTCGTCATTTAGATCTGTCTCTAAGCTCCAGATCTCTTCAAAAGACTCCATTAGAATAATGATGTATTCACTTCAGAAGACATATCTCAATTTGCATGTTAAATCACAAAATTCTCCCTACATATATTTCTTATCTTTTATTTCAAACTACTGTAAATGACCTGCCAAAAATGACAGGTAAATATTTAGATTGATATGCGCACACCCAGAGTCATCCCTTCCCACCCACTCCCTCTTTCCTAACTACAGCACGGCATTTTAGGCAATTTGTTGGAAAATGTGGTTTCCAAGTGTACCTCTCGGTGTACCCCCTCTCACATATATATATATATATATATATATATATATATATATATATATATATATATATATATACATACACACACATATCTATCTATCTATATATATATATATATATATATATATATATATATATATATATATATATTTCTAGAGTCCTATCAAATGAATTTCCAGTGAACAGCGGAGTATTCCAAGGGAGTGTGTTGCCATGGATTTTGTAATGCGTATAGAATAGCTGGAGATAGTGGAGAAGGATTAGACAGGATTGGGAATAGGATATTATCCGACCTAGAGTACGCTGATGATGCTGTCCTTATTAGCAGAACACCACAGGATTTGAAATGTTTGCTCACCCAAATGCATGAAATATCACAGGAAGTTGGGCTCAAGATTAATAGAAGAAAGACAGAGTTGATGAGAACGGAATATACTATGGAAGATGAAATATATTTGGAAGGGGAAAGAATTAATGTATCTCTAATACAGGGTCATTAGAACTAGAGTTTAGTGAAAGATTGATAAAAGCAAATCAGACAATGGTTAGGTTAAGTAAAATTTGGAAATCAAATCACCTGAAATTACAATAAAAATCAGGCTATATATCAGTTTAGTGAGATCTGTGTTACTGTATGGACATGAGTCGTGGTATTACAATGAAACAATCTCCAACAGATTTAGTAGATTTGAGAACAAAGCCCTCAGATAAATATTGGGAGTTAAATGACAGGACAGGATTAGAAATGAAACTATAATATAGATTACACGAGTGCCATATGTGGATGGGATCATGATGAGGGGTAGGTGGAGATGATTTGGGCATGCTCTTCGCACTCCCCAAGAGAGATAAGTTCAACAAACGTTTAACTGGGCTTCACAAGGCACTAGAAGAGTTGGAAGACCCAGGCTTACATGGTTTAGAAGTATGAAACGTGAAGTAGATGATGAAGGGAGAAGTATTGAATTAAAAGCTCAAGATAGTGACGACTGAGCAAGTGCCAGAATATGTATTTATGCATGTATGTATGTATGTATATACATATATATATATATATATATATATATATATATATATATATATATATATATGCTGGCACTTGCTCTTTAATATATAAGGGAAATTTCCTTTAGAGAAATAGAACGTTCTCTAGAGCTCAAGAAGCTAATGTCTTCTGGAGCTCCCACAAGAAGGGGAAAAGAGGGACGGCAAAATGAAAGGAACATGAATACTTTTATCAACCTTACAAAATTTCCAAGTCATTCTAAGGCAAGACGGCGAATAGCTTAAATACTTCAAGACAATAGCAATTCGTTCCACCAGGATGCTTCCGATACGTTTTGACAACATTGAACTCCATTACAATGAAAACCTCTGTTGTTATAATCGTTACATATCTTATTGCTCATGTAAACCGAATTTTCCCCAGTAAAGATGGATGCTGGCCCCCTGTTCGAGTGGGGCATATTTGTCTCGTGAGAGAGGAACCATAGAGAGTAAACCGCCCCTGATGCCCATAGAAATGCCCTGTCATTGGTCGAACTCCTGTAGTAGGAGGGGCTTAGCTTGATGTGTGCAACATGATTGGCTCTTGGTATAGCACGTTCTATGATCTAGGGCATACAGTTATGTTTCTCATTGATGAGGTGCTTCGTAAGTCCCATGCAAGTTCAGTGACTTGAAGAGTTTCCATTTTTTTATTCATGAGATCTAAAGCAAAAAGCAGTGAAATTGAATCGTTTTGCAATTTCAGGATATTTCATTGTTTCATATTATCTGTTTTTTTTCACACACATGTATATATATATATATATATATATATATATATATATATATATATATATATATATATATATATATATATATGTATATATATATATATATAGTATATATATGTGTGTATGTAAATATATATATATATATATATATATATATATATATATATATATATATATATATATAAATATATGTATATACAGACATACATACGAATAATTACAATGGCAAATTCTCTCACGAGTATCTCAGCCCCCTTCCCCCCCCCCCCCTTCCATAACACAGAGACCCACTTACACCAAAACGAAACCGTCCCTACGGTTTTACAGCCCGAAGCTCCAAATAATCAGCAGACATCACACGCCCCCTTTCCCATACCCAACCCCATCAGTACCCAGCATCGCCAACTCTCATGCCCTATACTCTCAGTAACCATATCCACCAGTTACGGAAAGGTCTGGGAGACTCCGGGGAGCGCCTCATAGGTCACTAAGTGGCGAACGCCAGTTCATTCGTCGGGTGGCGGCGCAAGTGGAAGGTCGCTGCAATTTTGTGGCACGCTTTTTGCGTTTCTCGTTCCCCCAGGGGTTCTGTTAATGCTGCCTTTTTGGTGTTTCCGGATCAGAGTAGATTAATTTGCTATTAGATGGTCAGAGGCGTTTCATTTTAACCAGAGATATGGACATTTATCAAGAAAAAATATATATATAACTTTTTAGAATGTTTGCAAAAATAATTCGATTCAAAATGGAGTAATGCAATGGCGTCTTCATTACAGATACGAAATTAGATATTTCAAATGGAAAATTAAATTGCTAAATTGCTATTTATTATCAGCGAAATTGTTTCAGTTGTTGGTCGAGAGCTTGACCAACTGACAGTCCAATTTAGAAAGAGGATATAAAGTTATTGAAGGAAAATTGATTCATTACTGAAAATGCAACAACCATTCTGAACTGAGTGTTTGGCTTTTCAAGAACAAATTTCCTGAAAGATGGTGTGTAAAGGAATTTTTGCAATGGATGTTACTCTGCAATTGAAGAGGACTTGCTTCTTTTTCTTCTTTTTATGTAAGTACCAGATAAGAAATTCTTCATTGTATTTATTCTCTCTATAAATGTTATATCTTCAATTAGAATTAATCATTATTATTGCTTTTATTGATGTTTTCTCTTGATTAAATAATCATGATTGTCACTGGCTCAATTTATTGTAAATTAAAAATTAATTTCTTTCAAGAATGCGATCTCGAAAATTGTTATTTGATATTTACTTGATTCGTTTTTTTTTTTTTTTTTTTTCATAAACATCTGTTCAGTTTAATCTTATTGGTTACTGTCACCAGAATAGATAATTTTATGATTTTCTTAATCACAAGGCCAACTCTTTTTTATAAGATCGGATATAAAAAAAAAACTAATTATTTTAGCATTATATGTTCAGGAATAATTCATTTTAACGTTTACGGTGTGTGCAAATAAAAAACACATTCTCTTATGATTCTTCATTAAAAAAAAAAATAAATAAATAATAAAAAAAAAAAAACAGACAAATGGCTCGAAATTTCAGAGAAATTCAAGTTCCGAAATTAAATTATAAGTTTTGTTGCTAGATGTAGCTGTTTTTTTTATCTTTACATACAGTATATCTTATATAGATAGATACATATACATACACACATATATATACAGTACATATGTAGATAAAGATATACATATAAATAAATATATATATATATATATATATATATATATATATATATATATATATATATATTTAAATACATCACAAATACATATTAATATCGAATTCATTCTGCTTCGGGATTAGACCCAAGGGGATGTAGATTATTATAACCAACATGCTTTAAAGTGAGGTATTTGTGGCTTACAGTATGTGAAAATGAAATGGAAAATCACGAGATTTAGTGATTCAATTATCATGTATATATATATATATATATATATATATATATACTGTATATATATATATATATATATATATATATATATATACACTGTATATATATATACATATATATTTATATATACTGTATATAACCTAATGTGTATGTATGTATGTATGTATGTTTGTGTATATATATACATGCATATATACACACATATATATACACATATATATATATATATATATATATATATATATATATATATGTGTGTGTGTGTGTGTGTGTATGTGTATTTGTATACATATTAGCACGATAGTTGTAAAATAGTTAGAAAATATCTATTTAAAAAAAAAAACGTACATAATAATTCGGTCCTTTTTGTCTTGGCATATTAAGCTGAAAGAAAATAAAGTAAGGGTCAGTAGCCTTAGTCTTTTAACACGCTTGGAATATAAGGTGAAGCGTATTGATCAAAATATTATGTCGTTTATAATTCATTATTATGTAATCACTGGAAATTGTGGCATAAATTTTGAGATGGAATATTTGCATAATTGAATAAAGATGTAGATTACTATTTGTGAAGTTATTTCAGCAAATCGATGTCAATCTACTGACATACCTCCATCAAACTAACTTTGCCAACTCTAAAAAATGCATTTTATTCAAAGGTGTCTTTTTACACATCTAAAGGACATTGGAAATTCGGATTTTACCATAATGACGTCATAAGAAACCAACCCAGGAAAATGAACGAAATACATCATCTAATATGAATTAAATTTAGAAGAAAGAATTTGAAATACATCTATTTCAAATTCACAAGAGAAAATAGCCAATGAAATAGATAGAATACTCAACAATTATAATGATAAAAGATCAAGAATTGCACTTGGAAAGGTGACACTTGAGAATTAGAAAAAAACGTTTCCAAGCTCCAATCACTGGAAACAAAGAACCATTGATCGTCAGCATAGGAAAACCGCCTTTAAACGAAGAGAGCACAAGAGTCAGTTTTCCTTACCAGAGACGCTTCAGTCATGCAAGGCATCTCGAACTCCATGCTTAACTGGTCGCTGACAATACGCCAGAAGACAGCTCCGAACCTTAGGAAAAGGAATTCTTAAGAGTCGACTATGGAAAAGACTGAGCTCCTTAGTTAAATATGGCTTTATAAGTAAGAAGTATACATAGTTAAACGTTGTTATGTGCCCAAAAGTGTAATTCAAATGCATCTGTTTCATTGTCGAATTAGATCAAAGTTATCAATTTAAATCGGTCACGCGCCAAAAACATCAGTCATTATTTTCGTGACCTTTCGTCACGGTTATCGATGAGGAGACATTTCTCCTCGCATCATATACAGGACACTGGGTACGTCAACGCTCCTAGTAAATCATGTGTGGCTGAAAGATCGAAATATATCAAACTTCGATCGTGTGATTGATGGTTTGATCAAACTCCAATTGAGTAAGGTCAAATATTAAATAATTAACTAATTAGCCCAAACTCCAACCGAGTATTATTATTATCATTACTATTATTATTACTTGCTAAGCTACAATCCTAGTTGGAAAAGCAGGATGCTATAAGCCCAGGGGCCCCAACAGGGAAAATAGCCGAGTGAGGAAAGGAAACAAGGTAAAATAAAATATTTCAAGAAAAGCAATATCTAAACAAATATTTCCCATATAAACTATAAAAACTCTAACAAAACAAGAGAAAGAAAAACTAGATAGAACAGTGTGCCCGAGTGTACCCTCAAGCAAGAGAACACTAACCCAAGACAGTGGAAGACCATGGTACAGAGGCTATGGCACTACCCAAGACTAGAGAACAATGGTTTGATTTTGGAGTGTCCTTCTCCTAGAAGAGCTGCTTACCATAGCTAAAGAATCTCTTCTACCCTTACCAAGAGAGTAGCCACTGAACAATTACAGTACAGTAGTTAACCTTTTGAATGAAGAAGAGTTGATCAAAAGCATACCTATAGATTGGACGATTAAATCAAAACTGGAGTTATATAATGAACAAATCAAGCTCTGAGTGACCGATATGACCCATACGCTTCTCCAGTGACACTTTATGTCAGGATTTGGAACACAGACTCTTCTTCTGTTCTCTAATCTTTCTTCCTTTAATGAGCTGAAAGGTTATTGCTCCTTTTATTCCTTTCCTCTAGTTATCTCCTGCCTTGGATAAAAAAGGAATTAGGTAATCCATCCCAAAAGGACTGTGCGCAATTAATTCATCATTTGCAATATAATCAAACTACTAGTGGTTTTTTAGTTATGTAATAATCATTATAATAATGATAATGATCATAATAATAACATTAGATACATGGCTGATAATAATGAAACTATTGAGAATAACCACGATAACAATGAGTAATAATAATGAGTGCATGAATATGCGGAACAAGATTTCACAGAGCAGAATGCCGATGAGTAGAAAAAAACAGATTGGAAAATTCTGCAAAATCCACAAAACACACACACACACACATATATATATATATATATATATATATATACTGCATATATACACACACACACACACACACATATATATATATATATATATATATATATATATCAAATCCTAAAACCTAAACGATTACATATGGTTTATAAACCTCAACAACTGGATCAGACTTAACAGAAATGATACCAATTAATGGAAAAACATTTGTATGAAACAAATCAACAATGCAATTACTTGTCCCCTCAAGCAGATGAAATTGATTTCTAAAGCTGCGAAAGACCAATAACATTAGGGACAGGAGACACTATTCTGGTTAAGAAAACAGATGGCCAAATTATAAAAGGAAAATAGAGATAGGAGTAACCCATAGGTCTCTTTAAGCAGACATCATTATAGCCCTTAATTTGCTGATTAGCAAAATATTGTTCAATTTGAATTCATGCCAAATCTCTCTCTCTCTCTCTCTCTCTCTCTCTCTCTCTCTCTCTCTCTCTCTCTCTCTCTCTCTCACACGTTTCGTTTTAATTGCGAATGCAAATCAGCTTAAGAAAACAGATGGCCAAAAAATAAAAAATAAAAAGAAAAGATACGAGCAATCCAAAGGCCTCTTCATGCAGACACTTTTATAATACTTTTTCTGCTGACTAGCGAAATACTGCTCAATTCAAATTCTCTCTCTCTCTCTCTCTCTCTCTCCTCTCTCTCTCTCTCTCTCTCTCTCTCTCTCTCACACACACACACACACACACACAAACACGTTTCGCTTGAATCCGAAATCTTTACAAAGGTCACTGACCTTCCAATTACACAATGCTTGATAGGAAGTCTGTAATAAGACACAGCTGATTGGGGTCGCGATCTCCAGTATGAAATTTCATAAGAAAAAAAAAACCTTTACCTCAGAATTTGCAATGCTAATGCTTAGCATCCAATTTAAGGTTGATATAAAACTAGATTAACCTTCAGTATTCTAATTTTCATAAAACTGCAAAAACTATTTTTAGTATTATAATTTCTTTTTTTATCTACAGATATAAAAACACTGTATTCAGATGTGCATTTGTACAGAAAAAAACTACGCTTTTCCAATTGACAGATGTATAATAAGGATTGCAAATCTCTCTCTCTCTCTCTCTCTCTCTCTCTCTCTCTCTTAGCATACTAGGGAACCTGTTTTCGATCTTGAGACAAAAAAGACCGAATTATGCCCTTTTTTTTTTTTTTTTTACACCAGGAACCCTGTGTGCTTATGTTGTCTTAGGCAGCGAATTGTGTCCTGGCAGTTTACAGAATGTTCCAGGAAACAGATGAAATGGAAGGAGAGCTAGAACAATAAATTGCTGACGTAATATATGGTATGGTAGAAGATGATAATAGGTAAATGGGAAAGCCTCGACTTAGAAAGAATTCATTAATAAAACATTCATAAGATCTCTCTCTCTCTCTTCTCTCTCTCTCTCTCTCTCTCTCTCTCTCTCTCTCTCTTTCTCTCTCTCCTCACCTAGAATTCTTAGCGTCCCCTGGCATCAGATTAAGAATTTCTACAGGAAAGAGACATGATCAGCATCCGTTCATTCTAAAAGGCTTTTATCAAATTAAATTTGAACGAAAGGTAATAATTTCTTTCCGCAAAATCGTTGATAAAAAAGTTATCTGACTTTAATGACAACAGAAGAAAAATTGTCATTCAGAAAGAGTTTGTTTGGGAGGGGGTATTATGAAGTTAACTGGTGAAGGGGTATCATGAAGTTAGGTGGGGAGGGGGTATCGTGAAGTTAACTGGGGAAGGGGTACCATGAAGTAAACTGGTGAGGGGGTATCATGAAGTTAAGTGGGGAGGGGGTATCATGAAGTTAACTGGGGAAGGGGTATCATGAAGTTAACTGGGGAAGGGGTATCATGAAGTTAGGTGGGGACGGGGTATCATAAAGTTAACTGGGGAAGGGGTATCATGAAGTTAGGTGGGGAGGGGGTATCGTGAAGTTAACTGGGGAAGGGGTATCATGAAGTAAACTGGTGAGGGGGTATCATGAAGTTAAGTGGGGAGGGGGTATCATGAAGTTAACTGGGGAAGGGGTATCATGAAGTTAACTGGTGAAGGGGTATCATGAAGTTAGGTGGAGAGGGGGTATCATGAAGTTAACTGGGGAAGGGGTATCATGAAGTAAACTGGTGAGGAGGGTCTCATGAAGTTAGGTGGGGAGGGGGTATTATGAAGTTAACTGGTGAAGAGGTATCATGAAGTTAGGTGGGGAGGGGGTATCAGGAAGTTAACTGGGGAAGGGGTATCATGAAGTAAACTGGTGAGGGGGTATCATGAAGTTAAGTGGGGAGGGGGTATCATGAAGTTCACTGGGGAAGGGGTATCATGAAGTTAACTGGGGAAGGGGTATCATGAAGTTAAGTGGGGAGGGGGTATCATGAAGTTAACTGGGGAAGGGGTATCATGAAGTTAGGTGGGGAGGGGGTATCATGAAGTTAACTGGGGAAGGGGTATCATGAAGTTAAGTGGTGAGGGGGTATCAGGAAGTTAACTGGGGAAGGGGTATCATGAAGTTAACTGGTGAAGGGGTATCATGAAGTTAACTGGGGAAGGGGTATCATGAAGTAAACTGGTGAGGGGGTATCATGAAGTTAGGTGGGGAGGGGGTATTATGAAGTTAACTGGTGAAGGGGTACCATGAAGTTAGGTGGAGAGGGGGTATCATGAAGTTAGGTGGGGAGGGGGAATCATGAAGTTAACTGGGGAAGGGGTATCATGAAGTTAACTGGGGAAGGGGTATCATGAAGTTAAGTGGGGAGGGGGTATCATGAAGTTAACTGGGGAAGGGGTATCATGAGGTTAGGTGGGGAGGGGGTATCATGAAGTTAACTGGGGAAGGGGTATCATGAAGTTAACTGGGGAAGGGGTATCATGAAGTTAAGTGGTGAGGGGGTATCAGGAAGTTAACTGGGGAAGGGGTATCATGAAGTTAACTGGTGAAGGGGTATCATGAAGTTAACTGGGGAAGGGGTATCATGAAGTAAACTGGTGAGGGGGTATCATGAAGTTAGGTGGGGAGGGGGTATTATGAAGTTAACTGGTGAAGGGGTACCATGAAGTTAGGTGGAGAGGGGGTATCATGAAGTTAGGTGGGGAGGGGGAATCATGAAGTTAACTGATGAGGGGGTATAATGAAGTTAGCTGGTGAGAAGGTATCATGAAGTTAGCTATGGAGGGGGTATCATGAAGTTAGCTGGTGAGGGGTAGCATGGAGTTTACTGGGGAGGGGGTATCATGAAGTTAGCTGGCGAGAGGGTATCATGAAGTTAAATGGAGAAGGGGTATCATGAAGTTAGCTGGTGAGGGGTAGCATGGAGTTTACTGGGGAGGGGGTATCATGAAGTTAGCTGGCGAGAGGGTATCATGAAGTTAAATGGAGAAGGGGTATCATGAAGTTAGCTGGTGAGGGGTAGCATGGAGTTTACTGGGGAGGGGGTATCATAAAGTTAGCTGGCGAGAGGGTATCATGAAGTTAAATGGAGAAGGGGTATCATGAAGTTAGCTGGTGAGGGGGGCCTGTAACGAAAATAGAACTGAACGGCTCAAGGCAGAAATAATAGTCATTATGATGTCAGCCGTGTCGTGAACATCCGTATAACCTGAGACTGCGTTACTATTTAACGGACTAAACGCATGCAACATGCTTGCTGGATTAAATGACGATGATAATGGACTTGCAGATATTCCGCATCCATCGGTGGAATACAAAATTATTCCTGAGATAATCAGTAGACTGATGCCGAGAATAGAAAGGATATTCAGATGATTATTTTTACGTCAAAGGCAACGTGCAACAGGTACAAATTACAATGTTGTATTCAAACTTTTATTTATTATACAAATGGATTCAATACTACTAATTATAAACGGTTTGAATACATTATTAATTAGAGCAAGAGGTGACAGTAATCAGATATCCTCATTTGAGCAGTTAAATTCTTTAGAGGTAAGAGATGAACCACTCATTAGTTATTTTCGTGTAGATTTCTTCTTATTTATTATTCTGCAAGGGATCGCCATGCTTGATAATGATAATTTAAACCCACTCCATGAGAGTGTTCGTTCTTATTGCACAATATTCTTTATAATTGTCCTCTGGAGTTGATGGATATAATCATACCTTGTTTCAATTATTGTGCCTTTTATTGTCTCCTTTTAAGCGGCTATGATCACCTGTGTTGTATTTACTGACGTATGCTATCAAGTTGCTTGTCTAGTTTTATTTTCTATCTTCTCTTTATAAGTTATCTTTTTCTAAAGTTGCACGTAGATTCTCTGAAATAAATCACCTGGCTATAACAAGAGATTATCATCTAAATCCGACATCACATAAAGGAACATACACCAATAATATTTTTTTTCTTTGTATTATCATTCGCAATTGTATCATTCGATTTTAGAAGGGATCAATAATATTTAGGACTTTTAGACTAAAAATGCAGTCGCTCCTTGACATTTCTCCTTAATGATAGGGACATTAAGAACACCCTGATGTGAACTTCTGAGAGGTCAAGATTATCATCTCCGGAAACCAAAATCTTGTGGGAATACACTGTTAAAAATTTTGCCCTACGAAAACGGTAAAAATTCTGCAATAAACGTTGCCAGGTATTTTGCCGTTTTAAAAACGGATGTATTGACGTTAAGGAGTAATATTACGGTCACCAACCTGGGAAAGATAATAACAAGGTAGGGTAAAAATTACGGTCGCCTGTATCTTACCGTAATACAGCTGAGAACAGTATATTATTACGGGGAACTTCCGATTTAAATTGCGTATAATAAAGAGTTGGAGGAATTGCTTTGAAAAGATGCGAGATGGCATGTAACTCCAGAAGACGATAACAGAAGCACAAGGGAAAAATATAACAGATGAAGATGCATACATGATAGATGGAATAGTAGTAATTTTGAAAGGATAGAAATAAAATTGACTTTTTGGAATGTTTACAAAGTACAGAAAGATAAGAGATAATTGAAACAAGGAGTAAACGTGAGGATGATAAACGAGGGAATAGTGGAAACCACATAAACAAAAAACTAAGAAACTAAGAATATCTATAGAATAAAAACAATAGATACAAGGATAAACTGCAATATCAGGTTTCACATAAACCGTCTTCAGTATTAGAAAAAAAAAAAGCAAAAAAAAATTGTGGCAACAGGCGAGTCATGCGTCACCTCAACTGTTCGAGGGGAAAATCAAATTAAATTTACAGATCTTGTTGAATATATGACGTAATTAGACTGCTTTCCAGCTCTCTCTCTCTCTCTCTCTCTCTCTCTCTCTCTCTCTTTTATAAAAACACAAAAATGTAGGCAGACGCATTCTAATAAACACGTTCAAACTGGCATATTACCCCACGTATAAACTCTCTCTCTCTCTCTCTCTCTCTCTATCTCCATTAACACAAACATGCAGGCGCACACACGCTAATAAGTATCACCTCAAATTTGAACTCACTCTCTCTCTCTCTCTCTCTCTCTCTCTCTCTCTCTCTCCATTAATACACACATGCAGGCATACACTCTCTAATAGACACGTTCAAATTGGCGTATTACCCCACATATGAACTCTCTCTCTCTCTCTCTCTCTCTCTCTCTCTCTCTCCATTAATACACTCATGCATGCATACTCTCTCTAATAAACACGTTCAAATTGGCGTATTACCCCACATATGAACTCTCTCTCTCTCTCTCTCTCTCTCTCTCTCTCCATTAATACACACATGCAGGCATACACTCTCTAATAGACACGTTCAAATTGGCGTATTACCCCACATATGAACTCTCTCTCTCTCTCTCCTCTCTCTCTCTCTCTCTCTCTCCATTAATACACTCATGCATGCATACTCTCTCTAATAAACACGTTCAAATTGGCGTATTACCCCCACATATGACCTCTCTCTCTCTCTCTCTCTCTCTCTCTCTCCATTAATACACACATGCAGGCATACACTCTCTAATAGACACGTTCAAATTGGCGTATTACCCCACGTATAAACTCTCTCTCTCTCTCTCTCTCTCTCTCTCTCTCTCTCCATTAATACACACATGCAGGCATACACTCTCTAATAGACACGTTCAAATTGGCGTATTACCCCACATATGAACTCTCTCTCTCTCTCTCTCTCTCTCTCTCTCTCTCTCTCTCAAACACTGTTAAAAATTTTGCCCTACGAAAACGGTAAAAATTCTGCAATAAACGTTGCCAGGTATTTTGCCGTTTTAAAAACGGATGTATTGACGTTAAGGAGTAATATTACGGTCACCAACCTGGGAAAGATAATAACAAGGTAGGGTAAAAATTACGGTCGCCTGTATCTTACCGTAATACAGCTGAGAACAGTATATTATTACGGGGAACTTCCGATTTAAATTGCGTATAATAAAGAGTTGGAGGAATTGCTTTGAAAAGATGCGAGATGGCATGTAACTCCAGAAGACGATAACAGAAGCACAAGGGAAAAATATAACAGATGAAGATGCATACATGATAGATGGAATAGTAGTAATTTTGAAAGGATAGAAATAAAATTGACTTTTTGGAATGTTTACAAAGTACAGAAAGATAAGAGATAATTGAAACAAGGAGTAAACGTGAGGATGATAAACGAGGGAATAGTGGAAACCACATAAACAAAAAACTAAGAAACTAAGAATATCTATAGAATAAAAACAATAGATACAAGGATAAACTGCAATATCAGGTTTCACATAAACCGTCTTCAGTATTAGAAAAAAAAAAGCAAAAAAAAAATTGTGGCAACAGGCGAGTCATGCGTCACCTCAACTGTTCGAGGGGAAAATCAAATTAAATTTACAGATCTTGTTGAATATATGACGTAATTAGACTGCTTTCCAGCTCTCTCTCTCTCTCTCTCTCTCTCTCTCTCTCTTTTATAAAAACACAAAAATGTAGGCAGACGCATTCTAATAAACACGTTCAAACTGGCATATTACCCCACGTATAAACTCTCTCTCTCTCTCTCTCTCTCTCTCTCTATCTCCATTAACACAAACATGCAGGCGCACACACGCTAATAAGTATCACCTCAAATTTGAACTCTCTCTCTCTCTCTCTCTCTCTCTCTCTCTCTCTCTCCATTAATACACACATGCAGGCATACACTCTCTAATAGACACGTTCAAATTGGCGTATTACCCCACATATGAACTCTCTCTCTCTCTCTCTCTCTCTCTCTCTCTCTCCATTAATACACTCATGCATGCATACTCTCTCTAATAAACACGTTCAAATTGGCGTATTACCCCACATATGAACTCTCTCTCTCTCTCTCTCTCTCTCTCTCTCTCCATTAATACACACATGCAGGCATACACTCTCTAATAGACACGTTCAAATTGGCGTATTACCCCACATATGAACTCTCTCTCTCTCTCTCTCTCTCTCTCTCTCTCCATTAATACACTCATGCATGCATACTCTCTCTAATAAACACGTTCAAATTGGCGTATTACCCCACATATGACCTCTCTCTCTCTCTCTCTCTCTCTCTCTCTCCATTAATACACACATGCAGGCATACACTCTCTAATAGACACGTTCAAATTGGCGTATTACCCCACGTATAAACTCTCTCTCTCTCTCTCTCCTCTCTCTCTCTCTCTCCATTAATACACACATGCAGGCATACACTCTCTAATAGACACGTTCAAATTGGCGTATTACCCCACATATGAACTCTCTCTCTCTCTCTCTCTCTCTCTCTCTCTCTCAAACACACATATAGAAGGCATACTCTCTCACATGAGAACAGGTTCTTCCATACACCTTCAGTGGGTCAACACACTCTCTAGAATAAGGCAGCGCCAACTTTCAAGATGAACCAGATGAACTTTGAAAATAAATTATTTCCTTATTTTTAGTATTTCATAAATAATGAGCAACATATAGATAGATGAAACAAAATAAAATTTGAATATAAGATTGTTTTTTTTTAAAGAATGGTCGTTATGATATAGGAATTAAAGAAAGAGAGAGAGAGAGAGAGAGAGAGAGAGAGAGAGAGAGAGAGATTAAAGGTGTGTGAAACGTGGACAAGAATTATTATAAAAAGACAAACTTCATGAGATGATAATTATCCTCTTATTTTATTAGATGTTACATGAAATAATTAATTTACTAACATTATCTTCAGAACACACACACGGAAGACCTTTATTCTATTATGACTCTCATTAATTCATTTTTGTTCACAGTATATTAACAATACACATTCCGGATTCTACTTTCTAAAGACCTTCATGAGCAGTTTTACTAATGCCTTCAGAAATTCAATACTATTAAAACTAATGAAAACTCCCACCCCCACCCGCCCCTCTTTTCCTCTTTCTCACGATTATCAGCAAATCCATCTCCCTCTGAGAGACACTACTACAGTTCTCAAGGAAGTGCTCAAGAAGATTTCAGGGTGAGATAGAGGAAGGACCAGAAGAAACGGGATGTGTAGGTCTCCCATATGGTATTCGAGAATGATTTAGATACCTTCACCCCTTTCTATCTTAAGGGGACTTAGATAAAATCGGGGGTCATTTACTAGTACTTTCTAGGTACGTGGAAGTGTTTGGGGTTATGCCTTTAAGGAGTTGAAATATTAGGAAGAGACTGTAAATCTTAAATTTTAGAAGAATTCTAAAACCGAATAATCTTAGAAGACTCGAAAGATAATAAGACCTTTTGCTACTTAGGGGAGCTCGGATACAATCAGGGATTTTTACTAGTACTTTCTAAGTTTATGCAAGTGTGTGGGCTATTTTCTTGCAGGATTTGAAATACTAGGAACAGACCTGACATCTTAAATCTTAGAAGAATTCTAAAACCGAATAATTTTAGGAGACTAGAGATAATAAGACCTTTTGTTTCTTAAGGGGACTTCGATACAATCAGAATTAATTTTCTAGTACTTTCTAGATAAGTACAAATGTTAGATTTATATCTTGAAGAATTTGCGATACTAGGAACAGAATGTAGATCTTGAATCTTAGAAGATTTTTAAAATCTCCGAATCTTAGGTTTAAGAAGACTCAAGAGACAATAAAATCTTTGTTGCTTTTAGTAGTTTTGAAAATATCTAGATATGGGTATGTTTTCCATCTTAGGAGAATTGAGGAACGCATTCTACTTTACAGACGTTTTACTATGAGTAGAAATTCGAACAGAATATTTATACATTTACTTTTAGATAAATAAGAAATTGATAATTGCATTTTAAAACGGTGACGATTTTATATAATTTGAGAATTAAGAGATTAAATCTTGCGTAATATGCCTCTGGTTTATCAAAATTATTATAAACAAAATATACACGTAATGGGGAAGTATCTACACGTTTTGTAGCACATAAGGGTAAAAAATACATCTTTTCTGTCAATTGACAATGCGCAAGTCTTCTTTCTTATATTTTAAAGTTTATAATCAACTCTAATTTGCTTATATTTTTTCAGAGTAAAATTTCATCAGTCGGGACATTGTTCTCGACACGGAAGCTGTAATATGATCTCGTGTATGCAAAAGAAAATGGTACGAGATTAAGAAATAGAAAGTCAAAATTAAGTCAAAATTACCATCATTGGGAAGATTTGTAACATGATTGCACTTCCTTGTTTCATAAAAAGGTTGGAGAAAACGTTCAATGTGTCTATTTTGGACCACTTTCATTTAGAAACTTGAAAGACTAATTAAGATAATGAACACTTCATCATTCATATGTAGGATCTACTGTTTTTATATATTATTTAATCTTTAAGGTTATCATTTGACAGGTTCATCGACTTAAATTCGACCAAATTTGATGCAATGTGTTTAAAGTGCTTATTTCCCCAAGGTTTAAAAATAAATATTTTGCCGTCGTATGCTGTCTCATACACTTAAAAAATCTGCATTAAAAAAACGGTAAATACCTTGCAACATCTATTTCAGGAAATTTACCGTTTCAAAAACGGATATATTAAGGTAAAGGAGTGATATTACGGTCAACAATACGTAACATATAAGAACAAAGTATAGTAAAATTACGGTCGCCCGTATTTTACTGAAATACGGCTGAGAACAGTATATTTTTAAGGAGAATTTCCGATTGAAATTGCGATTTTTTTTTTTTTTTTTTGTAAGAGTTGCTAACAGACGTACCACATTTGGTGCAAGATAAATCTCCATATATTGACCATTTTTTTTAAGCATCAGGACTGAACTAAACTTCGTAGCAATCTCAATGGTTTACTTTTTTCTGCCTCTAACAGTTCGCTCTCTCGTTTTAGTACAGCGGCATAGCAGACCAATTGTTCAAATTGGTCTAAAAGCACCAAAATTGGCACACATGTAGATTAATATATTCTAAACATTTTTGGATATGGAGGCATTCAAGATTAGCCCTTAGGAAGATATGGCGGCCATTGTTCAAAATGGCCGCCATTTAACATTAGCGTCATTACATAGACTTCATTATGTGTCGTTAGTTTGGTGCTAGATGGGCCAAAATTCCCTTTTTTTACATCAGAATTAACATCAATAAATGTTTAACAGATATTTAGATGAATCTTCTCAAAAATGGCCCCCAAACTGGCCGCCATTTTGTGGAAAAAGTGGACATTTGATGAAGATTTCAATACTCAATGACATAATACCTCTAATAACCAGTACCTGATTTCAGGAACACACTTTAATTGCTCAAGTTGCTTTTTTATTTCAAATTGCTGGCAAAATTGCTAGTCAAAATAATACACAGAGTACGGGAAGTTTACAGTATGGTCAGATTGTAGTTATATAGTCGACCAAAAGCCCAGTCTCTAGGCACAGTACTTGTGTAATCCTGCAGTACATACATGTAATACAATAACGTAGATTTTGCCACACTATGTTAATTATGATTCCGAACTTTTCAAATCTGGTCACCAGAATTATGAATGTCTACAGATCATAATGTTGGTTAGCAAGTTTTCTGTCCCAATCTACTGGCATTCGCCTTCACAGAAACATAGACCAGTGCATTGCAGTGAAGCGTTCTTGCACTTGCAGCGGTTTTTGCAGCCTTTCTTGCATCCGCAAGACACCAGCTCATAGCAGGCCTTGGATGCCTCAGGGAGTGTGGTCCAGAGTGGTGTGTAGAGCCCATCATCACTCCGATGCCAGCCCCAGTCTGTTGGTGGAGGGAGCACGGGCGTTGGTACCAATGCCTGGCCCCAGACATGACCACCCTGAAGGGCAGATCTCTTCACATGCTGCTCCAGAGCAGCGTAGGTTGGCGGGATGTTCTGAACAGAGTTCGTCTTTGCAAAGAGCTGCTTTCTCGCCTTGTTGACGTCCTTGCATTTGCTTGTGCGGTCATACAGGAGTATGACAAACCTCTCGATGACATGCATTGTATCCTCTTGGATGCTTGTGGGTGCATTTGCCAGACTCAGCAGGGCATCAGTGAGTTCTGGCAGCGTGTTCCATGTTGCCCAGGCAGATTTCTTCCCATGTCCGACGAAGGCTGACACAGTATCACACCCTGTGATGGCATGAAACATTGGAAGAGCACATGCCTTCTCTGGACCAAGGGAGGAAGCTATTTCATGGGCTGCAATGTAGCGGTAGTTCTTGCCTGTCCCAAAGGCTACCCAGAGTTCGTCTCCAGCTGGTAGTTTCTGAACTACCATCACTGCTAGGACCACGACGTCACTGTCTACTGTTCGAACCTGTATCTGGTGGTGACCATGTTGTGCAGCATGTGCTACATGTAGCATCATGCGGGTGTCTGCCTCTTCTTGGTTGCATGGTGCGAGTGAGTTGACATCCTCTTGCTGTGGAACACAGATCACCTGCTCCCCATCAGTGACGACCAGTTCCTTGCCTTCTTCTTGAAAGGACTCTGCAAGCATGGTGGAGAGGTAGCTGAAGAGCTCCACTTTGTTGCTATCAACTCGCAGGAAACTTTGCCAATTTCCTGGTATGACTGCTGAGTCGACAACACGCCGACGTACTCCCTTTCCACGCTGTTCTCTGGTTGATGCCTTCAGGGAATCTGCTCTGTAGCTGTCCCACACAAGGTCAAGACGTGATACATGTTGGAAACGTTGTACAACGTATGGGATGAACACTTGCTGTGCATATTCCTCGAACGTGTTGGCAGTACCCGGCTTCAACATCTGTACGATTACTGCTCCATCGAGGACAACAGCAGTGACAGTAGGAGCTTCAAACTGAGGCTCAGCATGGCCTTCAAGGCACACCAGCAAGTCACTCTTGCTCCCTAGGTACAGTCTCCCTCCGTCAGATAAAGCTGGAGGGCATTGCTGATTTTCATGCCTGAAGAACTCTTCTAGATTCCCATCACGGGTCTGGCAGCCGATATATAATCGTGCGAAGAGCGCAACATCATTCTTCAGAGATTTGACCTGTTCTTTTCCTTTGGGTATATTGGGTCCTCTCTTGGTCGCAAACAGTGGTAGCTTGTTCCGGTGGATTGCCACCTCAATGGACTTGGTTCTGTCCACGATGCATTCCTTTGAGAATGCTTCAAACTGGTCTTGGCCAATCTGCTTGGCGTTACGGACTGTTTCTATGACTGCAGGGTCTGCGATCTCCTTTGTGTCGAGCACCAGCAAGTCCTGACTGTCCTCCTCGAAAGGGTTGCCCAGCTCTTCAATGACGGCCACGAGTGAGCGCACATCTCTGGCAAAAGTGTTCTGCACACTTGGTGTCTCTTCATGGTGACGTGTCTCCTCTTGATCGTGTGGATGCAGATTGAAGTCGTCAAATTCCACAATCACTCTAGCAACCTCCGGTCCGGCAACCATCCAGCGCCTCAGTGCAGTTGGATTGTCTGTGAGGCCGATGGCTCCTCCATCACCCTTGACATACGCGTTGTTCTGCTCATGTCCTTGGTCAAGAGGGATTGCTGAAAAGATCCTCTTGGTCTTCTGGACTGTGAAGTGTCCCTTGCTAAACTCTGTGAAGACGTCTGGATGTTTGTTTGCCAGTTCTGCCATGTCCCGTAGATGCACTGGTATCCATCGGGCATAGTTCGTGTGGTCTAGTGCGAAGAACCACGGAGCCAGTTCTGTCAGAGCATCCACGTACATGCTAAAATTGGCTTCTCTCAGAGATCGCACATAGATCAGAGTGGACAGCTCCAGTGCCAAGACTGTTGACCAGTACTGAAACTGCGGATAACTCTGTTCTCTCTGACTGCACCAGTCTTCGAAGCTTTCAGGGTGCTCATCATCTTCTGTATTGGTGGTGCTGTACTTGTCATAGGCACGCCGTTGGAGATTATACAACGCAGCCGCTGTGACTTGGTGTGCTCTTCTGGTGCGTGTGACGTGAGCTGCTCGAAGAAATGAGTCTGCTATTCCTTCAGTTGTGATCTCTGCTTGTACCAGTGCTTGGGTCCACCCACTTCCCTGCAACACTATACTATTACTGCAGCCGCCGTCACTGCCACCAACGCTGCCGCTGCAAAGTAAAATTCATTTTCTTGTGAAATGGTAGCCAAATTATTTGGTAAGCACAGAAGTATGTGTAATTGTACAATACTTATCACCTCTAGCACACTTATCACCGTTAGCATCCACAAAAAGACAAATTATGGTACATATTCAATGACGCTAACGGTAAATAGCGGCCATTTTGAAAAATGGCCGCCAAATGTGCTACGGGGAGAATCTTGAATGCCTCCATATCCAAAATTGTTCAGAATGTATTAATCCACATGTGTGCCAATTTTGGTGCTTTTAGAACAATTTGAACAATTGGTTTCATATTTCTTACTATGCCGCTGGGCTATTTAGCAAAATGCCATCGCCAAAAGCGTCTAGAGTCTTAATAGCTGGATTTATCTCTTGCCTCTGAAAACTGATAGCAGTGTAACTCTCCTGGAAAACCTTTCCACATCATTCCCATCTTAAGTTAATACATTCCATCTGTTATTATCATTCAGCATCTCAATAGCGCTTCGCTTTTTCTTGTCATATTAATCTACAATCTGTTTAATTAAGAAACATATTTGCATCTTAAATAAAAATGCAAAACAACAACAGATGCAGCCGTTTCTAGTCCACTGTAGGATAAAGTCCTAAGACATGTCCTTATTCACGTCTGGGGCTTGGCCAGTTTTGGCGATGGTGGGAGCCTTAAATTTACTATGATCACCCACAGCTAACAAACTTAGTATGGGCGGCCCTTTCACCACGTTAAGATATCCCCTCTCAGAGAGGGAAATGGAAATGTAATGGGATATAAATATGTAGATACTTATAAATGGATATCAAAATTTTCAACGAACAAGGACGGACAGGGAGAGACAGACACACAGACAAACAGAAATTTCTGTTGCGGGCATTTAATAACAAAGAAAGAAACTAATAATAAAAGAAGTGAGATCTAACAATATTGAAGACAACAACTATGCCCCTCAATAGAGAGAGAGAGAGAGAGAGAGAGAGAGAGAGAGAGAGAGAGAGAGAGAGAGAGAGAGAGAGAGAGAGAGAGCGCAGGCAACGTGGAATACGGCAAATATGACCTTCCAGAAACCTTATTTTTATTCAAAAATATGCAGATTGTAAACTTTATCAAATTTGAGGCTTTGAATGATTTTGTTGATTTTTATTTTTCATTAATAAGTCTAAATCATCTAGATGATACAAATGTCTGAGTTGTGATAGAAAATTTGGTCTATATATTAACTAACGCTGATAAGTTTTAATCCTTAATACTGAAATAACACTCCGACATGGAAAAGATCAAGAGACACAATATATATATATATATATATATATATATATATATATATATATATATGTATATATATAAATATGTATATACATATAAATTATAAGTATAACCTATATACATATATATATATATATATATATATATGTATATATACATATATACAGTATATATATATATATATATATATATATATATATATATATATATATATAGATATATATATATATATATATATATATATATAGATATATATATATATAGATATATATATATATATATATATATATATATATATATATGTGTGTGTGTGTGTGTATTAAATATTATACATATACTGTATATATACACAAACTATACACACACACACACACACACACACATATATATATATATATATATATATATATATATATATATATATATATTATATATATATATTGTATATATATATATATATATATATATATATATATATATAAACTTACATATATATAAATATCATCATCTACTCATACGCCTATTGACGCAAAAGGGTTCGGTTAGATTTCGCCAGTTGTCTCTATCTTGAGTTTTAAATCAATACTTTTTCATTCATCATCTCACACTTCGCCATTCATAGTCCTCAGCCATGTAGGTCTGGGTCTTCCAACTCTTCTAGTGACTTGTGGACCCCAGTTTAAAGTTTGTTGAACTAATCTCTCTAAGGGAGTGTGAAGAGCATGACCAAACCATCTCAATATATATATATATATATATATATATATATATATATATATATATATATATATATATATATATATATATATATTAACATATAAGAGATCCCAGACATAAATTCTCACAAATGTCAGTTCAACATGAAAAACGAGGAAAAATCTTACGAGTAAGCTCTCTCAATGATCTCCTTAGCAACTCTGTTAAAAATTTGTATAAAAAAACATTAAGTCTGGCAACATTTATTCCACGATTTTAACCGTTTTAAAAACGGATAAATTGACGTAAATGAGTGATAATACGGTCACCAAACCGCAAGATATAATAACAAAGTAAGGTAAATTTACGGTCGCCTGTATTTTACTGAAATATGGTTGAGAACAGTATATTCTTACGGAGAATTTCCGATTAAAATTACGGTTTTTTTCAACAGTGTTAACAGGAAGTACAAAACTCAAAATTACCTAAGCATGAGGCGATGCAAATCTTAAAACGAATTCTCACGAAGACTGGCAAGCCCTAAGACGTGTCACTGTGGTTCATCTTCCTCCCCTTACCTTAAACGGCCTTTAACTAATAAGCGTTTTCAAGGAATGTTATTACGAATGTCTTATGGGCATTTTACAGTGGGCCACCCACATACCACTCATAAAAGATGTAGTTTAAAGAATCCTTATATTTTTTTTTTCAACAGAATCCCTAGATTACTGCGCTCATAAGATCGTTGATTCATGGCCCTTAATGATGGTATGGTCTGAATGATGCTTTAAAACTAACGAACCGGATAAAAAGGGTGATTTATACCTTGTAAAACGGATTGAAAATAATTGTCCTTTCCCGTTCATCTTGTCTTACCAAACAAGCTGACTCAAGCTATTTCGGTTATTAATGGACATTGTTGAGTTTTAAACTCAACTTTCTAATCATAAATTCTTAAGGCATTTTTATGTTTGAATTCACGGTATAATTTTCTACTTTATCAAATAGCTTAAGATGGTCTGCTGACTAGGATATCTTTCATGTTCCCCAGAAAAAATTACAGTTTTGCAACTATCTTCTTATTCGCTACAGCAATTTATCAATCAAATTATTACATGTTAATATAGAAACATCTTGGGGACGGCGGAACTAATTTGGTATGAAATACTCCCCCCCCCCACAAAAAAAAAAATCTTTAAACGTATTTCCTAGACTTGTCGTGAATTTCTTTCTTCCACCAGAAACACCATAAAAGAAAGTGTGCTTCGAATTGTGTATTGAGGTACGTTCGTATGATTAATACTAAATAGTTCTGCCATTAAGTATGGATTGTAGCCAATGTTTTAATTATCTTTAATTCTTGTTTTAATCACGTTTCAGTCATTGTTTTTCTTCTCCTATTTCTTTTCTTTTGAAAAACTCACAATTTCTATCAATCTTTACCACGAAATTTTGTGAAGAAACCTAAATAAGTTTGGCACATAAATTCTACGTTACTCTACTGTGATTATCTCTGTGAATCAGAACTTCTAAGAAAGGGTCACTGGGAAATAAAAAAAGAAAAGTGACTTAGCCTCTGTAGTATGGCCATCCACTATCTTTGGTTGGAGGCTTTTTGCTTGAGGGTATAGTCATGCACGCATTTTTACTGTGCTCTTATTCGCATTATATATATATATATATATATATATATATATATATATATATATATATATGTGTGTGTGTGTGTGTGTGTGTGTGTGTGTGTGTGTATTTCTGCCCATAATAGTTTCTCACCTTGAAGGGCGTAGCACTGGGAAATTTTAGCTCTCTGGTTTCTCATCATGGTTATGAGGGCGAGCTCATTAGCCTCATGTCCTGATTCCTGACCCACATTAGATCTTAAAAGTAATTTCTGATAGATTCTGTGCAATTGTTTCTCTTTTTAATATTGTTGAGCTTGGTCATTTTATCGTCAGGGTAGAATAGAACTGGGTAAAATTTATCCATCTTAATTTTTATTCACCTCGGGCAATTCTTTCATTGGCAGTTGTGATTGTCAAATTTATCCTAAATTAGTTATCTATATGATTCAAGATTGATTTTCATTCAGATTTAGTTTCTGTGCAACGATTATTCATGTTAATTCATACCGTGTAGGTTTTCTAAATTTTGTATCTAAACCGTTGATATATTCCACTAAGATATCAACTCTGTAGCATATATGAATACATTGGTAACTTTACTATTGCTTAACTATTAATCTACGATACCACTACTCAATCTGTCTCTGATCGTTAAGCTTGGTGTAAATTATAATTCCATTCACGTTTAATTTCCCAATTCTTCAACTATTTCGCATTAGAAATAAGAAATTAAATTTGAAGCAAAACATATCGACCTGTCGCAATAAAACCACCAATAAGCAATATTCTATTATAAGTCTTAATACCGTTCAAGTGGACAACATCAAAAGGGCACATCCTACCGGTTTCTAATTAATTGCTCAAAGGTGAGGTTGCTACCCACACACCCCTTTTCTAGACTCAAGAAAAGGCTGGGATGACCCATTAATAATTGTGTAACCCACGTGTTTCATACACACCATACACTGTAACGGTTTTCATTTTTATCTTATCACTCTCTCTTCCCTGCACTGTTAATAGACCAAATTGTGTTATTATGCTAGCACAAGCTTTATCATGTTTGAATTTTTATGACGTTCTTCCTCAGCTGCAACCTAACTGCCCGCTCGCGCAGCTGTCAAGACTGATGGGTGGAAGGCCAAGGGGCGATCCACGGCCTTCCAAACGTGAGTTCATGGTTACACAAATCAGTAACGAGCCCTAATTGTCCGATGCAATTGCAAAATTTAGGCAGCAGGGTCACCAAAATCGAAAATAACTCAGAGAACATAAAGATTGCATATGAATGCACTATATTTATCTATCTATATATATATATATATATATATATATATATATATATATATATATATATATATATATATATGTATATATATATATATATATATATATATATATATATATATATATATATATGTGTGTGTGTGTATGTATAAATACTTGTATACATACACACATATGGGCACTTTTCTTCCATATCACATTATTCTAACTTTTTATCACTTATATTTCGAGGTACCTATTTTACAGTTTGTATGCCTGACATCATGTGGTGGACAAGGCAAGGTAATGAGAACTTTTCTAGGCTAAATAAGCAAGAAACTCTCTCTCTCTCTCTCTCTCTCTCTCTCTCTCTCTCTCTCTCTCTCTCTCTCTCTCTCTCTCTCTCTTCTCCTGTTATAAATTATTTGGGTATCTTGATTAGGAAATAATCTTGCTTGTTGTCAACGCAAAATGAAGTGGTTAAATATGTTCAGTTTTTTGCAGTAGCCAGGAATGGTGATAAGAAAAATCTTGTTTAAAACAGAATTCTGTTAAAGCTTATGTAATAACAAATGCTTGTTTTTGCGATTTCGCAAAGAAAACTCCAAAAACCATTTTAAAAAGCCAAGGAAGCAGATTTTTAAAGCCACCGAATAATTCAGTGAAATAACTTGAATCTTCCATAATTATGGTATAATCAACTTTAGTAAAAAGAAAATCGATGTCATTTTTTTTTTCAAAATAAATCACATACAATAATCAAGTTTACAAATACAAGCATGGGTATTATTCACCGGAATATTTGACAGAGAGAGAGAGAGAGAGAGAGAGAGAGAGAGAGAGAGAGAGAGAGAGAGAGAGAGACCGGTTTTAGAAGCACATTGTGATCTGAGCTTTAATAGTTAGCACCAGCAGTGGGAGTAATCGTGTTTAAAGTTTAGAGGGCTCCGGTCATTATTCTGACACATTCATTGTATCAAGGCCGACGTAAGTGCTACAGGAAAGGAGATTTTCGAGATGCTTTATTTGAAGTATTTTCGACTATACGTTGATATTCTTTTTTTTTTTTCTTTTGTGATGACTCTTGAGCAATATTTTCGATATTTAGAGAAAATGGGGTCTGAAATACTTAGAGGTTTATACACTATATATATATATATATATATATATATATATATATATATATATATACATATAAATATATATATATATATATATATATATATATATATTATATATATATGTGTGTGTGTGTGTGTGTGTGTGTGTGTGTGTGTGTGTAGATCATCACCTTTCATGATACATAACTTTCGTACATAACCTAACCAAAATACAAACATCATTTAAGAGAGAGAGAGAGAGAGAGAGAGAGAGAGAGAGAGAGAGAGAGAGAGAGAGAGAGAGAGAGAGAGAGAGAGAGAGGAGAGTTTGTTGATTAATTAACTCGCTGAAGAATAGCCATTTAATTGCCAAAAAAAAAAAAAGAACTGGAACGAGAGATTGTTTATTCTGTCTTCGTTTTATTGGGAGCAAGATCTTATTTCCGAGGAAAAGGAAAAGAAAAAATCATCACTGATCAAAGGCTCTGATAACGACGTCAGCTGTTACTTGTCATGCCAAACGACCTCCTGGTCATGAAGGAAAGCCACTTAGATGAGAGAGAGAGAGAGAGAGAGAGAGAGAGAGAGAGAGAGAGAGAGAGAGAGAGAGAGAGAGAGAGAGAGTGCTAAAAGAGTTGCTATGATCTTAAACTTTAGAAATGTAGTCAAAATAAAAGTTTTCGCTTTCAAAGCTTTATTTGTGAATAAGAATACACACTGTATTTATTGAATATGTCTGTTTAGTGTTCCTTAACAATAAAATCGTAATTTTTAGCCAATATGTGTATTTTTATGCTGCTAGCCAGTCGGAAAAGCACCTACTTAAGACTGGCTGCCAAGGCAAGATCCCGCGTCTTACGTAAGGTGCAGGGCAATCTACAACGAACGAACGGAGCTCCTAACCCTGCCATAATTACCGTTCCTGCCACAAAAAAAAACTCTAACGCCTCGGCATATCACGATCCTTCAGTTCCGCATCTACTAGCCAGCAATGGTGTTCTTTATATCTATTTTAATAAGATGTTTTCAATCCATTTCCACGCCAAGATCAAGCTTTGATAACAACAGATAATGCCATATCATAAATAAATATATATATATATATATATATATATATATATATATATATATATATATATATATATATATATATATATAGCCTATATTTATATATATGTAATTTCATACACTAATCTTTCTATCCTTTGAAAGTAATAGAAGCGTTTTGTTTAAAATATGGTTTTGAAAGTAAGCGAAGACTATAACCATCAGAAGGAACAACAAATGCGTCCGTTTCTAGTCCACTGCGGGACAAAGGCCTCAGGTATGTCTTTATTCATATCTAGGGTTTGGCCAGTATTGCTGATTGGTGATGGTGGGAAACTTTAATCTGATCGCATACAGCAAACCAACCTAGCATGGGTGTCCCTGAATGGTACATCTTTGCTGATCATGGCAATACACAAACATTTTCAACACGTTAAGGTATCCCCACTCAGAAAGAAAGGAAACTGATATATCAATACCGAACGATTCAAGATTCCGAAATTTATAAAGATTTCTTTGAATAAATTAATATGCGCAATTCATCTCAACTAAATGTAAGTCATCAAAGTAGAACTAATTCCAATTAACTGAATGGTCAATAAATGTCCAAAATAAGCGTCAAGATCATGTGTCTGCTCAATCTTGTTTCGGGATCCCGGGTAAAAAATCTCGCGGCCAATCTTGTTTTTCTCCAGGATCAAGTTTCATTTGAATGGAAAAAAAACATTCGGGAGATGTTAGCTTCTTTTTTATGTGAGTAAAGAAATGTTCTTCTTTATACCATCTTATTTCTCTTCCTGTTTTTTTTTTTTTTTTAAGTTTTTATTGTTTATATATGAGATTTATTTTAATATTGCTACAGTTCTCAAGATATTTTATTTTATTTTTTTAATTACTTTCTTGTAGTTTCCTTATTTCCTTTCTTCACTGGGCTATTTTCCCAGTAGGGGCCCTATGGCTTATAGAATTCTGCTTTTCCAACTAGGGTAGTAGCTTAGCAATTACTAATAAATAAATAAACAAATAAATAAATAAATATATATATATAAATATTTATATATATAATATATTTATATATATACTGTATATATATGTATATGTATATAAATATATATACATATATATATATATATATATATGTGTGTGTGTGTGTGTGTGTGTGTATAAACTTATATACATATATATATATATATATATATATATATATATGAGAGAGAGAGAGAGAGAGAGAGAGAGAGAGAGAGAGAGAGAGAGAGAGAGAGAGAGAGAGAGAGAGAGTATATACATACCCCTGGGTTTATAGCATCCTGCTTTTCCAGCTAGGGTTGTAGCTGAACAAGAAGTAGTAGTAGTAATAATAATAATAATAATAATAATAATAATAATAATAATAATAATAACATGCCTTGCCCTCGTCCATTTCTTATTCTTACTTGCTATTAGAATATCCTCTACTTTAGTTTGCACTCTATCCATGTTGCTCTTTTTCTGACCATTAGTGTTAATCCCTTCATTTTTCTTTCCATAGCTCTTTGGGTTGTAACTAGCTTGTGTTCTAAGGGTTTGATAAGGCTCCAAGTTACTGGTGCATAAGTTAATACTGGTAGGACCATCTGATTAAATATTTTTTTCTTTTTAGAGAAATTAGCATTTTACATCTCTTAATTTCATTTTGTTTACCAAAAGATCTCCATCCTATGCTCATCCTTCTTTTAATTCCTGTCTCATGTCCTGGGGAAACACTCACTGTCTATCCTAAGAAGGCTACGTATGTTTATTAACAACCTCTAGATGTTCACCCATAAATCTTCTTTACAGTTTCTCTGCATTTTTTATTAAACATAGCCTTAATTTTACTCATTCGTTTTCAGTCCTACATTTGTGCTCTATCTATTCAAATTTTCTATCATCTTTTGTAATTCCTCCAATGATTCACTAAATAGTACTATGCATCTACAAATCTTAAGTTGCTAAGGTATCCCCCATTAATGTTAATTCCTACATTTTTCGTTATCTAATTTCTTAAATTCTTGTAAACATGCTGTGAATAATTTAAGAAAGATGGGAGTCTCCCTGTATAACTCCTTCTCAAAAATATTTTTTCACTATATGTAGCTTTAGGATTGTTGTACTACACGTACAGATGTCTTTAAGTGATCTTAAATATATATGAGCGTGAGGCCAATCTCGAGATCCTGTGATGCTTTATAAAAAATAAACTCACATATTAAAGTTTCTTTGATATTCAGATTGCTCCTTATAAGTGCATTCAAAATAAAACCTTCGATATAAGAGGATACCATTTTAGAGTATTATTATTATTATTATTATTATTATTATTATTATTATTATTATTACTTGCTAAGCTACAACCCTAGTTGGAAAAGCAGAATGCTATAAGTCCAAGGGCCCCAACAGGGAAAATAGCCCAGTGAGGAAAGGAAACAAGGAAAAATAAAATATTTTAAGAACAGTAACAAACATTAAAATAAATATTTCCTATATGAACTATAAAAAACTTTAACAAAACAAGAGGAAGAGATATCATATAGAATAGTGTGCCTGAGTGTACCCTCAAGCAAGAGAACCCAATTTAAGGGGAAAAAAAATGCGTGAAACAAGCCTCATTTGCTTAGTCTCTTTGACATGAATTTAACGGTGCTGATAAACTTCAAGTTATGCACTAATTAGAAAGTCTACGGCAATTATATTCGGTCGGCATTAGTTTTAACGGGTGACTCGCAAGCTATTCTGGGATGTTCGCTAATGCGTTTCTGTTTCAAGCATTCTCTGGAATTTCAGCTTTAAATACAAGATACCGTGAATCTCGAAGGAGCTATGTGTAGGATACACACTACAAGGCTTTTTGTTTCTTTTCCTTCTTGAAATATTGTTCCTTTCATTGTTCACTTCCATATATTGGTTATTTGTCTTTTTTTGGGAACGGAGGGTGAGAGAAACGAAAGAGGTGCCAGGATGATGATAATGATTATTATTATTATTATTATTATTATTATTATTATTATTATTATTATTATTATTATCTAAGCTACAACCCTGATTGCAAAGCAGGATGCTATAAGCCCAAGGGCTCCAACAGGGAAAAATAGCACAATGAAGAAAGGAAATATATAAACTACAAGAAACGTAATGAACAATTAATGTAGAATATTCTAAGAACGGTAACATTAAAATATATCTTTCATAAACTATGAAAAGATACTTATGTCAGCCTGTTCAACATAAAAACATTCGCTGCACGTTTGAATTTTTGGATACACATGAGAAGTACTAACGTTTAGCTATACTATAGTCCATTTCTTTTAGCGAGGCAGATTTGCACCGACTCGCAGCGGTGCTCTTTCAAGCTCGGAAAAGTTTCCTGATCGCTGATTGGTTAGAATTATCTTGTCCAACCAATCAGTGATCAGGAAACTTTTCCGAGCTAAAAGGGCTACGCAGCGAGTCTGTGCAAATATGTCTAGCTAAAAGAAATGGAATATAGTACTAGTACTAATGCTACGTTTATCCGTCTCGGTCTCATTTATATATATATATATATATATATATATATATATATATATATATATATATATATATATATATAACTTTCTTCCGGTCCTCATTCACTTATTGCTGAGAGCTTCCAATTTACTAAGCATATTGCTATCTCAACCGTCGAAGAACTGTTAAACATTATTTTCCTTTCCTTTCATCAATTAAACTTAATAGGCTTAGTTTATGTCAAACAGGAGAAAGTAATGTTATATAAACTGACAATGAACGAACATATAAATATGGTAAGAAATTGTAACTATCATGTTAGAAACATAGCATTTATTAGTAAATACTTAGATGAAAAATCTATGGCCATACTCATTAATCACCACATATTTTCAAGAATTGATTACTGCAACTCACTGTTCTATGGCTTACCAAATTATCAGCTGAAGAAAATTCAGAGAGTACAAAACAAAGCCGCTAGATTAATAAAAGGACTACACAATAGGGAAAGAGTTACCCCTGCACTAATTAAATTACACTGGCTACCGGTAAAAGCGAGAATTGAATACAAGCTACTCTTACTAACGTTTAAGATACTGAACCAAAATGAACCAAAATATCTAAAAGAATGCCTGAATAAACTAGAACTAGAAACAAATGTTAACACAAGACACATGAGTGACAAACATAGGCTATCTGAACCAAGAACAAATAGTAAATTTGGTGAAAGGGCTTTTAGCTACTGTGCGCCTAGACATTATAATAAACTACCAACTGAAATGAAGGACCTAAAGGGAGCAATTGAATTTAAGAAGAAACTAAAGACATTACTTTTCACAAGATCATATGATTTGGAAGATGCTACAATCAAAGAATTGTATAAGTTATAATGAAAATGTTTCGTTAGATGATTAATATGGACCCGCCCGAGAAGAAGTTCACTCGACTTCAGTGGAGGGTTGGATTTAAACCCAAAACAAGTAAAACAAGTAAATAAAGGGTATATTTTTCCCTCCCCCCCAAAAAAAAAAATACAATAGGGTATAGTGCTATACTCGAAACGCCTTTGTCCTGAAATAAATAATTTATTTTTGTTTAGGAATGTTAACGTTCTCTATTGTGAATTATAACTTAGTAGACCTAGTCTCTGTCAAACGGAAGTCTCATAAATAAAACGGTATATATAACTTTTCCTCTTCAAGAAATCATAAAATGATATAGTACTATATTCGAAACGCCTTTGTCCTGAAATAAGTAGATTTGTTTTCGTTTAGGAATGTTAACGTTTTTTACTACGAACTATCAGAAACGAGCAGTTGCAAAAATTATGCAAAAGATCACACTCGGAACTACTACCAGTCAACTTTATCACACCAGAGCGATTCGTAAGGCTTAAACGGCTACAAATTATAGTTTATTTATCCCAAATAGTTTGAAGGCTTCTTTATCGAACCCAGGCGACGAGCTGATAATTCGAATGGCCAGACACATATACTATCTGCCCTATAGGACTACAGAATTACATAGAGACCGCGTTTGGCCAAAAGGACCAGGTAATCTAGAAAAAAGGGACTGGCGTATACGATTAATACACTTCGGCTGGTTTACATTTGTTATATAAAATCAAATTAATAAATAAAACGATTTTCTTCCGAATTACTTACCATTATGGGTGTGTTGTGCAGTGTAACCGATAGGTGATGAGGGAGGCTCGAGTCGGAGGTATCTGGCATCAGGATGATCGGGTGCAAAACACAATGACTGTGAAGGCAGATTAGCTGTCATATTTAAGTTAGTTCATGTCAAGTAATACGCCACAAACAATGGCCAGCAATAGTGAATTGTCCCATACCCTGCAGATATTTATCTATGGGATAACGGTAAAATGAGGGAGCAACTCCGTCATCGCTACACTTCACTAACTTTGTGAACAATGTTATTGCCCAGGCCCCCGTGTCCACTTCCGATTTCCCGCCTTATTACCAATCATCTACCAAAGTAATCCGCTATCAGCAAATGTCAGTAATAGCGCAATATCCAACTTATAGCTGAAAATTGAGTATGTATTGAGGACAGAAAGTAATCATTGTATCCTCTGCTTCAGTGTCAATTACTATTAAATACTGTAGTATGGATGTGGATTTAGCGTAGTGCACTACTTTGTATCGCGGAGGATAGTGTTCGAGCCTTATTATGAATCTTTACTTAATTAACAGTACAGCTTTCTGCAAAAATATTAATACTGAAAATAGTGATTTCGTCCATTCATAACAATATTCATATTATCATCAGTAGCATATGTTTGGCTATTTAAACAAAACAAATAACTTTCCCTTTGACATCTTACTAACCACGATTTCGGACGCTATTTTGATTAGAGCTGCAAGCGTACGACAATAAATTTTCCGACTCGTTGAAAGGTACTTTCGTGTTCAGCTACATTAATTTTGCTTGGAGGTCATGTAAAGGAATGATATGATGGAAATGAGATGCATCCAAATTTAGGAAAAGGATGTTAACATATTAATCATATCAATATTTTGGGTTCAATGAAGTGTTGAAATTATCAAGAATATTTATCATTTATAGTTACGTTAATCAATTTACAGTAGTTTGGAATAAAAACCTATTCATTGAAAACATTTGAAAGATATTTAGATGTTATATATATATATATATATATATATATATATATATATATATATATATATATATATATATATATATATATATATATATATATATATATATATATATATCCATTTAGGCCTACTGCTTAAGCGAATATTACACCGGCCTGTCAAATAAATGATTTCCCGTAGGTCTATAAAATTCCCATCTAGATTACTCTTAGGCAAGAAACTATCCATGGCTGCTAATGCACAAACCGAAAGATAAGAAAAATTAATCAAAAATCAAATTTCCAGCAGAAATTAGTAATTTAAGAGAAACGAGAGCTATGCCAGCCATCAATTACTGTAATTGGCTTACAATCCATCAATTAATCGCTGAGGAATTTCGCTGTTTTTTAGCAACTCTTCGCTCCTATAGAAAAAGGTTCCGTTGATCCCATTCCTTAACTGTAAGGCATTTTCGGCGGCCAAATAGCATGCGAGCGTCAATCAGAGTGAATACTTTTTTATGCTTAGAGCAAGGTAAGGCCTCGCGGTACAAGGGCATGGCACGAATCTAACCTGCTCACAGCGGCAGTACCTTGTGTGATTACATCCTACATTCTATAGACCGAGAACACGTATCGCTACCTATACAAATGATTATAACTACATCCCTTATTCCATAAAACGGGGACACGTATCTAAGCTGTCCACCGCTGGGCTACCCTTACAAATGATTATAATTACAGCCATTATTATTCTATAGACCGACGACAAGTATCTAACCTGTCCACAGCGGCACTACCTTTACAAATTATTATTATTCTATAGACCGAGGACACGTACCTAACCTGCCCACTGCGACGCTACTTTAACAAATGATTGTGACTACAGGCGACAGCCTACAGCCCTTCTTAACCTCACTTACAGGCAAGGTCAGTCAGTCTCCCCGATAAGCGCAACCTGATGAAATAAGTTTGGCCACATCTGGGCTGTTAGATGTTTTTGTTAGGATGGGCATTATCATTAATACAATAGAAAATGGTGTGGCCATCACCCATTTTGCATTGTATTTTGTTTTATACAAACACCATGGGTCATCTGAATACTGCTAGATAAGTTTACTTCGCGTTATAATGAATAGTTTTCGTATATTTCGCATAGCAGTAGGGCCGAAGATAGTTATGTGTCCGGTGACATGCCATAAGTAATGTGGTGATAACGGAAAACTCGTTTCACCACTGGAATGTATAAATTTTGAATCTCGTTTCATACAACACCCATCCCCAAATCTTTTTTTTTTTTTTTTTTTTTTTTTTTCTTTTTTTTTTTTTTTTAAGGAAATTTATGACTATAATATTCCGACATTCGGAAGTTCAGATTTGCAACAAACGTTTTAATATTGAACTTGAGTCTCTTCATGGTTTATAGGACAGATCTCTAAACGTTTTTACCAATACCCAGATGTTATTCATTCATTATGCGTTGCTTCTCGTATAGTTTCCTCACTGGGATATTTTTCCCTGTCGGCGCCCTTGGGCTTATATCATTCTGCTTTTCCAACTATGGTTGTAGCTTAGCTAATAATAATAATAATAATAATAATAATAATAATAATAATAATAATAATAATAATAATTGCAAACGTTTCAGATATTCGTCTTGTGCTGATCATGTATATATTCATATAGCATTTCAACAGTTCTATGGAAGAAATTTTTTTTCTTCAGTAATTGATTAAAAGAAAACAATAATACCATGACAAAATACACTTTTCAAATGTTTACTGAGAAGTAAGATAATAATAATAACAATAATAATAATAATAATAATAATAATAATAATAATAATAATAATAATAATAATGGAATTTAAAACAATAAGAAGAAAAAGAAGAATAAAGAATATGCATGGATTAAAAAGAACCGTTTTATGATTGTTATTGTTACCTAAATGCCTTAGGACAGGGTCAGGATATATTTAGCATACTCACCCCCCAAAAAAAAAACTTTGAGTCATTTGCCTTGTGATTAAGAAAATAAAACCAAAAAAAAAAAAAAAAAAAAAAAAAAAAGGCTGTGACCTTAATGTCATCTGATTTCTGCTGGCATAAAGACATAAACACCAAACGAACGGAATTTGGTGGAAATATAAATTTCAGGACAGGATTAGAAATGAAACAAAAAGAGAGGTTACTCGAGTGCCATGTGTGGATGAAATCATGGTGAAGGATAGATGGAGATGGTTTTGGCATGCTTTACGCACTCCCCAATAGAGATTAGTTCACCAAACTTATAGCTGGATTCCACAAAGCACTGGAAGAGTTGGAAGGCCTAGGCCTACATGGTTAAGGATTATGAAGCGTGAAGTAAGAAATGGTGAATGGAAAAGTATTGATTTAAAAGCTCAAGATAGAGACGACTGGGCCGAAGCGAACGGATGGACTGTATCAAGGATGACCCATTAAAAGGATTAACCGGTGATAAAGTGGGGGACAGAGGTAGAAATGGAGAATGCTGGCCAGGAACATCGACCCCACATAGAAGTGGGAAAGGGTGCAGACGAAGAAGATAGAGACAACTGGTGAAATCTAACCGTGGCACTTGGCGTTAATATGGGTAGATGATGATGATATGATAAAAACTCAATAAATTTATAGATTTCCTTATCCAGTTGTAATATAAATATGTACAAGCGTGCACATAGATGTGTACATAAATGTGTGTGATTTGCCTTCCTACAAAACTCTATCAATAAAAAAATGTTATATAAAACTAGAAACTTGTTTTGAAATGCTAGTCCACAAATACCTGTCATGTCCTTTCACTTGCGTCTGTTTATGGTCTTTCTATGCCAGTCCACACCAGCAAACTTTCTTAGTTCGTCAATATATATATTTTGATCCCCAATGAAAATAAAGATTTTGCTTTATTCTTGCTTCTTCTGGTTCGATTTTTTATGGTTCGATACTAAAGTTTTGTAGAAATGTCTATTACTTTACCTTAATTAGAGCCACCAGCCATATCGAATTTTTTTTAACTTGACCGGCAATGACTCCGTAGAATATTGATCAACTTGGATTGAAGGTAGTCTGCTGTTCTGTTCCACTTTTTATAATCAAGGGGCCAATTATGGGTAGGATACCCCCACGAAATACCCCATACACAGCTATAACTGTCTGGGATGATGGGTGGAGACGTCATTCGCGTCATACATGATTGATGCACCAATCACTTAGTGATTTCTACCTGTCAGGACGAGAGATCGACGTGGTTTTAACCCTAATAAGAACAAAATAAGGAAATAAGAAAATTGACAATTAGAAGAGAAAAGTCTCCGTAATTTAGATGCCGAAACCCTTCATTAAAATCCCCAAGCGTCAAGTTTCTTGGCGTTATAAGCATAGAAATATTACGTCACCTGCGTTTGGAAATTAGTGGCCCATAATCCATTTCAATTTAACAAGTAAATGATCCGTGAAATGTATACCACTTATCAGTTGTTAATTGTTAGAGGAGAGAACCCACACGTAAAACACCTGTACCACGATAATTAATTCTCTTTTTCCTTTTTTCTTTTAATTATCTCCAGGGACTTTTATTGGCTGGATATTGCTCTTTCCAGTTTTTCTTCCTCTTCTTGTAGCGAGTTCATATTCCACGCGACCAGAAGTCAATTACACGTGAAAGTAGATAACAGCAGGTTTCATATTTTAATTACACAGTAGTTAATAGCTCTAGCTAAATGATTCTGAAATACTTATTATCATTCCTTATTGAAAAAAACATTGGGAACCAACGGGGAGCAGTACTGAGACGATGTCGCTTCTTTAGAATGCTCATTCATCCTTGATTAGAATGTCTTTGAGTGGCTAAAGAACAAATTAATATGTAGATATAACCTGTTTTCGAAGGCTGAATATATAAAAACTGAGCTTCTTTTCTTCCTTCTATCTCTAAAATTGATTTAACAGTCTAATGCTTGAGGGTACACTCAGGCCCTCTATTCTATGTTTCCATAGGAAAGGAAATAGTTAGAATAGTGTTCCCGAGAGTACCCTCAGACAAGAGAACTCTAACCCAAAGTAGTGAAAGACCATGGTACAGAGGCTATGGCACTACCCAAAACAAGAGAACAATGGTTTGATTTTGGAGCCTCCGTCAACCAGAAGAGCTGCTTACCATAGCTAGAGTCTCTTCTACCCTTACCAAGAGGATTTTAGTCACTAAACAATTACAGTGCAGTTGTTAATCCCTTGAGTGAAGAAGAAATTTTTGGTTATTTTAGTGTTGTCAGGTTTATGAGTCAGGAGGAGAAAGTTCAAAGGATATGTCAGACCATTTGGTGCATGTGTAGGCAAAAGAAAAATGGACCGCAATCAGAGATGGATCCAATGTAGTACTATCTGGCCAGTCAAAGGACCCAATATCTCTTCAGCGGCTGATCCTCGGCCAACCTACTACCTACTATCTTTAGCTTTCTCCTTTTATAATGATCATGATTATTTTATACAAAAACAATTAAATCAGCTAGAAGAGCCTTTTCTTTTACAATTTGTGTTTAAGATAGCAGTGATCATTACAAAATAGAAAGGGAACTCTGTAATTGCTGTCTTATCCGTTGGGGGTGAACTTTTAAAAGGCCTTAGTGAAAACAACTTACATCATGAGAGAGAGAGAGAGAGAGAGAGAGAGAGAGAGAGAGAGAGAGAGAGAGAGAGAGAGAGAGAGAGTTTAAATGTTCCTGTAAGGAGGCTGGGTGTAACTGTAATCTGGAAAAGAACTAACCATCACTCATCTTAATGCTAGTATCCAAAGGTCGTTTGCATAAAAATAACTGCATTTTCTGGCTAAAGCAAAATGCCATCCATGTACTATACAGGAATGTTCTCATACTTTGATAGAGGGGAATGATCGGTAATCCGCTTGAAATACTAGGTGGAATACAGAAAACGTTTACAGTTTTTGATTGATCATAGTGGTGGTATTTCGACCCAACAGCGTTCTGATTCTATGGTGTAAGACACGTTTACAAAATCGGGTTTCTGGTGGGATAGACGTCGAGAAAATTCAATTAAAGTCTCCCGACTCCATCTCATCCCCTACAAGACAGTCGAGGTTACAATTCGGAGGAGAAAAATGACGGCGCTTCTGTTGGCAGAGGTTAATTTACAAGACAATGTAACGCTCTAGGGGACAGCCGCCGTCAGGTGGAACCGCGTTCATCTGGATAGAAAAAGAAGAGAATAGAAATATTTTCTGGCCAGTGACGAGACCAAGGAAACAATAGCCCCTTTTTATTGTAAATGGATATGTGAAGGAGAAGGAGAAGAAGAAGAATGTATTTATTTTCTGGCTAGTGACGAAACCAAGGAAACAATAACCACTTTTTTTTTTTTTACAAATGAATAGAAGAAGAAGAAGAAGAAAAGAATATAATAATTTTCTGGCTACTAATGATACCAAGGAAACAATAGCCCCTTTTATTGTAAATGAATAGAGGAAGGAAAAGGAGAAGAAGAAGGAGAAGAAGAAGAAGAATATAATAATTTTCTGGCTACTAATGATATCAAGTAAACAGTAGCCCCCTTTTATTGTAAATGAATAGAAGAAGAAGAAAGAGAATAGAAATATTTTTCTGGCTAGTGACGATACCAAGGAAACAATAACCGCTTTTTTGCAATTGAATAGAAGAAGAAGAAGAAGAAGAAGAATATAAAAATTTTCTCGCTACTAACAATATCAAGTAAACAATAGACCCCCTTTATTGAAAATCGATAGAAGAAGAAGAAGAAGAATATAATTATTTTCTGGCTAGTGACGATGCCAAGGAACCAATAGCCACTTTTATTGCAAATGAATAGAAGAAGAAGAAGAAGAATAGAAATATATTCTGGCTACTAGCTATAAAAAAAAAAAATAACCATAGCCCCTTTTATTGCAAATGAATTGTTTAATGACTAAGCTTGAAATGCATTTTCAATTGACCTTTGAAGCAATCTGGTATATTACATACTCTATTCATGAGAGTTCTAATTACGAGATCTACTCTTGGCTAAGAGGAAAAACTATCAAAATGGTTAAACTGTTTTTTTTTAGATTCCCAGAGGCATGATTGTCACGCATGGATTATGCTGTGGCTCAATATGACCACGAAACTGAAAAAACCTAATGGATGTTCTGGTAAAAGAGGTGTCTGAAGAACAGAGACTCCATCTCTCGTAAAATGATTTTTTTTTTTTCTTACTGACCGTTTTATTTTTATTAGTGATTCGTACTCGTTAGCCATGTCAGCTGGTTACGTAAAACCTGAAATCCAGCAATAGGTACAGATAAAAAGATTTGTTGAACAAGTCTTTAACTGCTAACTTAATTCAAGTGATTTCGATGCTCATTTCAGGTGAAACTTGTTGCTCAGACACGTGCCATTTATATCTTGGGTCTTTTTTTTACGAGGAAAATGTTGGACTTTTTTTGTGCTTTGAAGTTTGTCCTTTTTGCAATTTTTTTACGAAGAAACTGTTGGACTTTTTTGTACTCTGAAGTTATGTTTTTTTGCGATTATTACGAAGAAACTGTTGGTTTTGTTGTATTCTGAGGTTTATGTATTTCTTTCTTTTTGCCATTTTATCTAACCATTGAAGCCGTCTGGGATTTTTAGCTAATTCTTATTATGAATTTTAATTGTATGTCATTAATTATCTTTGCCATTAATCAGACATATGTATTCTTTATGTGTTTGAGATTTACCCAAATGTAAAAGTGAACCAAGATTTGAATTAATCTTTGGGAGTACCATATTGCTTGCATATTTCTGAATATATATATATATATATATATATATATATATATATATATATATATATATATATATATATATATATAATTCCTCCTACCCCTTTTGGGTCTCGAAACTAGGTTTGCTTGGACGAAAAATATCTTGCTACACAATGCACCTCATTTGTGACAAGTAAATTTCCTACCCATATTGGTCATAATCTTGAACTCATTTATCATCTGGAAATTCACAAGAGTTTTAAGATGACAAATTCAAAAACTTTAACCTTGCAACTCTAGGTCAATAAATTGATTATTGAACCCTTGTTACATTTTCCAGATCTTAGACCCAATTTCATCAACACTAATCAGATCAGATCAGATTTAGGTTGAGGCTTTGCCTTTGCAACGGCGCTTCGTGGCGGGAACTAAATTTCCACCGTTAGGAATTCGTCTCGAAAGGTTACGGCTGTTTCTCTTCTATTTCACGGCTTTTTCCCATCAAAATGAAAATAGGTTGAATGATTCGATTAAATTAAAGAGTTAATGAACTCCTTCTTTTGAATCACGTTCTAATGTGGGTTCTTTGAAACGATAAGATGGAAATTTCAAATGTTTCAAAATTTTCAAACAGCCTCACTATACTTATTTGATACCCTTTTTGCTTTCAAAAGTTTCTTGTGCCTCGTACATAGAATATCAATTTCTGTGTATTGAAAATATTTCATTTTTATGTAATTTATTGTTATTATCTTAATTCTTTACTTTCATAATATCTTTAAGAAGAGAAATTGAACTTGGATAAAACCATAATGAAATATTTACCCTAGATCCTAACGTTAGTTTTCTACCTTTTGAAGTATTAATAATAATGATAATAATAATAATAATAATAATAATAATAATAATAATAATAATAATAATAATAATAACTTTACAGTCGATAGTGAGAATGATATGATGAAAGGTTATCTTGAATACTTAAGAAAATACTGTCAAAATACTGGAAAATAACGTTACAAAAATATATATATATATATATATATATATATATATATATATATATATATATATATATATATATATATATATATATATTCGTTTGCATCTTGCAAAACTACAACAGACTCCGCCCAATGCTATTAGATTATTCCTATTTATGCTAATTATTATATAGTCAAAATATGTTGTCATAATTTCAACTGTATTGTGTTTAATAGTTATTAAACATAATATAGTTAAAAATGTTGATGTCCTGAACCAAGTCAATGTAGGCAGTGATCACAGGATGATAAGATGTAAAGTCCAAATCAACACCAAACAAGAAAGGCAAAAACTATTCTTCTTAAGACCAGAACATATCAAAGTACCTGAAGCTCTCAAATCTACATTTCAGATAGAGTTAAAAAACCGCTACGAGATTCTTGGAAATTTAGAAGACCAAAACAGTAATGAAACTGATCTTGAAAACTTGAATAATAACATCATTATCTCCCTGAAAGAAGTAGCAAAGAAGTTCCAGGACACAAAACCCTCTGACAACAGCAAATTCTCGGAAGACACAAAGAACCTCATGAAAAAACGGAGAAATCTCAAGCCCCCATCAACAGTGAGGGAGAAAATTGAAGCAGCAGAACTAAACAATACTATACAGAAAAAGCAACGAGAAGACCTTCGCAATAGAACGACAAAAATAATTGAAGATGTCATCAAACAAGGCAGAGGGTTTAAAACAGCAAAAAGAAAACTCGGCCAAGGGAAGCTGCAATTCACTGGTGTGCTAGAAGAAGACGGATCCCTTACAACCAACCGGGATGGAATAGCTAAGCGAGCAAGAGAGTACTACCAAAACCTTTACTCCTCAGAAAGACCTCGTTACCATATTCGTGAAAGAGCAAATTAACACCCATCTCATCACTTTCCAGAGATCACAGCAGGCGAGGTGCGACTAGCTGTCAAGCAAATGAAGAAGGGGAAAGCACCGGGACCAGATAACATCACGTTAGACCTAATAGCAGATGCTGATGAGCCAATCCAGGTCAGACTGGCGCGACTATTCAATGAATGTCTGAAGAAGAGCAAAACGCCAGAAGAGTGGAATAAAGCCATCCTCATTCTACTCTACAAAAAAGGCGACCCCAGGGACATGAACAACCAACGGCCAATCAACCTCCTTAATGTTATTTATAAAATTTTCACCAAAGTTATTACCAACCGAATTGTAGGAAAGCTTGATGAAAATCAGCCAAGGGAACAAGCGGGCTTTAGAAGAGGCTACTCCACAATTGACCACCTACAAACAGTAAACCAAATCATTGAGAAAACAAATGAATATAAGATACCACTAGTAGTAGCACTTATAGATTACACCAAAGCATTTTACTCGGTTGAAACTGAGGAGGTCATGTCAGCGCTGGAAGAACAGGGAGTTGACTCAGTTTACATTAATGTACTCTGTCACATCTAAGACCATGCAACATAATTTATTCGCCTCCACAAGGACTCTGAACCATTCCAACTCAAGAGAGGTGTCAGACAAGGTGACACTAGCTCACCCAAACTGTTTACTGCCTGCCTGGAGAGAGCTTTCCAACAACTCAACTGGCAAGAAAAAGGAATAAAAATAGATGGAGAATATCTAAGTCACCTAAGATTTGCTGATGACATCATTATCATTGCTCACACCAAAGAAGAGCTTCAACATATGCTCACCGAGCTAAATGAAGCAAGCAAATCAATTGGCCTCCACATGAACTTCCAAAAGACCAAAGTCATGAGCAATAAATATACTGAAAATGCAGATGACATACTTGAAATTGAAAACCAACAAATTGAGGAGGTGGACCACTACATCTACCTAGGACAACGAATCTCTCTACAAGACGCCTGTAAAGAGAGCGAAATAAAAAGAAGAATAACCCTCGGTTGGCAAGCGTTTGGAAAAGCCAGTAGTGTTAAAAATAAGAAGATTCCTATCATCTTAAAAAGGAAAGTCGATGATCAGTGTATCCTCCCCACTGTCACCTATGGGGCCGAAACTTGGAATCTAACAAAAAACCTTTCCCTTAAATTACGAACAATGCAGAGGGCACATGAGAGAATTAGAATTATGCTAAATCTAAAATGGAAGGATAGAAAAACAGCTAAATGGATACGTCAAAAAACTAAAGTAATGGATATCCTTGGAACCATTAGCAAGCTCAAATGGAACTGGGCGGGGCACATTGCCAGGATGACAGACAACCGGTGGACATCACGAACAACCTTCTGGACACCCCGAGGATACACAAGAAACCGAGGAAGACAAAAAACCCGCTGGCGAGATGACTTAGACCAACATAAGCAACAGTGGCACAGAATAGCTTGCAATAGAAATCTGTGGAGGAACCTGGGGAAGGCCTACATCCAACAAAGGACTTTTGAAGGCTGAAATGATGATTATTATTATTATTATTATTATTATTATTATTAATATCAATATTAATATTAATATCAATATCAACATTAATATTAATATTAATATTAATATTAATATTAATATTATTACTTGCTAAGCTACAGCCCTCGTTGGAAAAGCAGGATGCTATAAGCCCAAGGGCTCCAACAGGGAAAAATAGTCAGTGAGGGAAGGAAATGAGGAAATAAATAAACTAATAGAGAAGTAATGAACAATCAAAATATTTTAAGAACAATAACAACATTAAAATAATTTTATGATAATTAAAAGTTCACAATAGTATGTTCTAATGTAAAATTCCTTAGAGACTGACCATATATACATAACCCCCTCTGCACCCAAGTTAGGATCAGGGAAGGCCAGACAATGGCTGCCAATAACTCAGTAGGTAAACTTAAAGGTTTCCCCAAACCCGTCATCTTTAGCTCACAAGGATGGTGAGGTTGCAGACACTAATGGATCTAACGAGTTTGAGCGAAACTCAAACGTCAGTCTGGCGATCACCAGACAGAGACGTTACTAATAGGTATTATAAACTTAACAATCAGATATCATGGTAGAGATGTGTATGTGTATATGTGTGTGTAGGTATAGGTGTAGGTGTATGTGTAGGTGTATGTGTATGTGTAGGTATAGGGGTAGGTATAGGTGTAGGTGTATGTGTATGTGTACAGTATGTGTAGGTATAGGGGTAGGTATAGGTGTAGGTGTATGTGTATGTGTAGGTATAGGGGTAGGTATAGGTGTAGGTGTAGGTGTAGGTGTAGGTGTATGTGTAGGTGTATGTGCAGGTGGCTTAGATTATATGAACCAACTTAAGTTTGACTTGAATATGTACAATAGAGTCGTAAGTATCGTGTTTTTCTCTCTTAATAACTGAACTTTTTTATATCTACTATCATTCTATTTCCACTATGAGTCATAGGTTCGAATCCTAACCCTATCAAAAGCACTTATCTCAAATAGAATTTCCCAAAAAGTTTTTATTTCTGAAGCCCATTGAATTTTAGATAAAAAGTATTTGGTGCTCAACGTCTGATATATATATATATATATATATATATATACATATATATATATATATATTTATATATACATACATATATATATATATGCATGTATGTATTTATATATATGTGTATATATATGTATATATATATATATATATATATATATATATATATATATAGGCATACATTTGCATATGTATGTGTTTTTGAGAAAATACATAGGATATAAGTAAAGTTTTACATGCATGTGTATTTTGTATATATATATATATATATATATATATATATATATATATATATATATATACATATTTGTGTGTATATACGTGTGTGCGTTGTGTATCACATATATATATATATATATATATATATATATATATATAGATACATATATATATATATATATATGTGTGTGTGTGTGTGTTGTGTATCATATACAGTATATATATATATATATATATATATATATATATATATATGTGTGTGTGTGTGTGTGTGTGTGTGTGTGCGTGCATTTTGTATCATATATATATATATATATATATATATATATATATATATATATATATATATATATATACATACATATATATATATATACATATATATACATACATATATATATATATATATATATATATATATATATATATATATATATTCATATGTGTGTATATATACATATAGATTATGCATCCACAAAATTAAACTAAGACTCCTTAATGAATATAAGATGGTTACCATATCGTTACAAAATATTCAAGCTATATAAGCGCAATATTAATTTTCTTTTTTACAAAATACGTTTTAATAACTTATCTTATTAATACTAACATCGAATTGAAATTTTGACAACCAAAGTAAAAATGTTTTATCAACTTTATTGATGGGTAAATTAAATCAATATTATCTCGAATCTAAGGAAAAAGCACTAATCTTTATATTTTCATTATAGTGAATATTTTGATGTTAATTAGATATATAATCATTCAATTTTTAACTACTTTTTTCAAAACGAATCAATGAATTATACAGGTAATAACATATTGCTATTTAGAATATATATTTCATATTAGCATATCACCACTAACTCCTATTTTATCTTTACTTTCAGATTTCATCACAAACGCAATCTCACAAGAGACTACAGAGGACCAGCAGTTATCAACGACCTCTTTCGGCATTCCAAACGAAGGAGATGGAGATCATATGTCGAATAGGAGAATGGAGGGGTCAAGGTTACTAGATTTAAATGATGAAGAATTTGGTGCCAATGAGAGTGAACTGTTGGTTTCCGAAGCTTTGGGAACGCCAGAAGGAAACCGAGCCAGTAGTATAGACGCGGATGCCGACATCGAAGTGGACCTCTCTGACAGAAAACAGAGACGTCTTTCTAGCAGAGGTAACGCTTACAGGTCTGGCAACTCGAATGAAGCATCAAGTACCACTGGTAAAACTCTCGTTAGCCAGAAGGAGCAATCGTCATTACTAGAGCGATTCATTGATGAATTCATAGCTAATTACAGCGACCATTCCTTGCAAGCGATTAACCCGGCAGATTACAAAAATCATTCTAACTGGTCGGCACTCAATACCACACGGGCTGTAGACAAAATGCAGTGTGGAGGGGTAATTACTCTAATTGACACTGAGATTATAACCTCTCCAAACTATCCAGAAAATTATCCAAACGACGTAAGATGCACGTGGACACTCCTAGCACAGTTGGGTACGGATTTAGATCAGATTCAGCTGGATTTTCTTGATTTTGCCTTAGAGAGAGGCACTTGCATTAATGATTACATTTCAATAACTGATCATGCAGTCGGTGCGTCAAAGGTATATTGTGGCGATGATTATCCTCCTGTCCTTCTCTCCATGGGCAATTCTTTGACGATCAATTTCTTCACCGATGACACCATCAACAGGAAGGGATTCAGCATGCGGGTCCAGGGAATAATGACCAATTGCGGACGTCTCTTTAACATCGTAGGCAACGAGACGTTTCTCTTCTCAACTCCAGAGAACATAGTGGATGCAAGATGTCACTGGCTCATCATTTCAGAATCAGCCGTGTCTTTAGAACTGATCAATTATTTCGGAGAGAAAGCACTTCAAGACATGTTGAGCGTTAAGACGCAAGACTTTGGTGTGATGGAGCCTTTTGACAACAATAAGGTGTACGTTTCTAAAACCATTTCCGTGTCGTTTGTAGATAATGTACGAGCAAGAGAGTACTCTCAGCCAGGAGCTCAGTTTCAGGTTTTCCCTGTCAAGAGGGTTAGACTATGCAATACCACAATTGACATGAAACCAAATATGTCCTTCATTATCAATTCCAGTAACTATCCAAATGGTTACGGTGACAATGAGAAGTGCCTGGTCACGTTGCAACATCCTATGGGAGAAGAATATATAATAAAACTGCAGTTTATCAAATTTGACATTGAGGAACACCCAGATTGTATCTTTGATAACTTGACAATAATTGATGATGGAGAGAATTTCCACAGGACTTATTGTGGCACTGTGAGAAAGGAGACTTATAAAACAAAGAGCCAGGAACTGAAACTTTATTTTCAGAGTGATTATCGTAATGTGTTTGTTTATGAGGGCTACTCCATTTATGCGAGGATACATAGAATGAGAAAAAATGAATGTGTACTTACTAACTCACAAAGCAATGTTTGGATTCTTAAATCCCCGCCACTTCCATATGTATATCAAGGCTTCACAGTGTGCGATATCAAGATTGAGGAAAGCTCCGTTCAACGGTTCAAGATCATTTTCAAGAAATTTAATTTAGAGTCCAAGTCACCTTGTACTGAAGGGGATTATTTGTCGGTTACAGATAAATTCATCAATAACACTAAATCGTATTGTGGAAATATGGAAGGCGAATCAGTCATGACAGCTGGAAATGATATTGATTTTAAGTTTTCTTCTGATTTTTACGATTCGGCAAGGGAATTTGAGATTGAAGTAAGAGGACTGCCATCGTCTAATTGTGGTGGAAATACAATCCTAGCCCCAGGAACCAACGTAAATCTGCGTGTGTCAACGAACGAAGAAGAGTGTGTTTGGGTTGTTAAAAGTAGAAACAGTAGTACATTAGTACTTGATTTCAAACGTGTCAGCGATGTTCGCATATCTCAGTCAGCCATGTACAATGACCTGTTCAGTTACAATGCAAGAACAGTAAATTTCATTGACCCGTCAGACAGATACATGGTCGTAAGCAATGAGGAGAGAGCTGTTATTCAAGTCAATTCCTACAGCACGTACTCCGAATGTGAGACTGAACTAGAAGTAAAAAAGAGGCCTATAATTGTCACTAATGGAGGCATAGCTCCTTGTCCCATCACAATCAAGAGACCACAAAACAAAAAAGAAAGATTGGCTATAAGATACACCTTAATCTCTTTACCTCAAATTACGTGTCCTGTGAGGATTCTCGATAGAGAAGATGGCACAGCATCAAAGCTATGTTCCTCTGATTGGAAGAAAGGTTATATAACAACCAGCACTGAATTTTCAATAGATTCTATTTTACACTCATCTGATACAGTCAATAATTATATGGTATTTATTGATCCAATAAAATTTACATGTGGGTCATCATATAATGTTCAAGAGGATAAGATCATTTTGAAATCAAAAACATTAGATCACAAGACTACCTGTGTCTACAGATTTAAAAGTGATGGAAACAGAATAGCTCTTGATATTGCTACATCAAATAAAAGGGCACTAAACACTATAAGTGTGTCTACAGATGGATCATTCCAGTCTTTAAAAGGGTTATCAGATGATATAACCACATCATTAGTAACAAAAAAAGAATTTTTGGTCGTCATAGAACCGTTTTCAAGGTCTGTTAGCTTTGTGATACAAGTTATGAAAGATTTACCCGTTACAGATCTGTGCAACACATGTCTCATTGTAGGACTAGAAAGTCAAGGAGCAGTTGTCACACCTACATCCAAAAACTTGAATGCATATCCTGGTGGGTTAAACTGTGATGTTAAGTTTGAAGGGAAAGATCTTAATCGAACAGTTGCTCTGGAATTTCAGAAAATTGATATTCCAATGAATACGTCTCTTGATACTCTTACCATTGTTAAAGAAGGGGTGGAAACTATCATTCATCCCACAAGAATATCACCTCTTCCCTATACTTTGTTATTGGAAACTCCATTTTCTGTAAAATTCAAATCCAGAAGTAATGAAGAGTATGAAGGGTACAAGTTTGGATACAATGTTATTGAATGTGGTGGTATTCTTACACTGAATGAGGAAAAAACAACAACAATAAAATCACCAGGCTACGGGAATGTGTACCCCACTTATACAGAGTGCTTTTGGCACATTGAAGCAAATATTACAAATATCAGTGATAGAATCCAAATCAAGGTAAAGAAATTGAATCTTCATCGATCTGATAAACTTGAGATCATTGATCCCTTATTTAGTCATAGCCCAATATATACTTTTACTGGAATTGTTGATGAATCAGTGATCACTACTGTCGGAAATCAGTTGAGAGTGATATTTAAATCTGACTCCAATAAAGTAAGTGATGGTTTTCTGCTTGAAGTGAAACCAATTTTATCTGGCTGTGGTGTAGATATTGATACGGCAACTGTAGGAGAAGGGACCATCTCGACGCTGGACTTTTTCCCGAACACTGATTATTGTCTTTTTCGAATAAGACCAAGTGAAGGTAAAGTAATGTTGCTTGAACCAGTTGTGAAGAGGATGCCAGAGAGTATCCGGCGAATCCCCAACAACAGCGAATGTAAGGATGGTAGTGTGATTCTCTCTGATAAAGGGTTCTTGAGTCAGGGAAAAGCATACTGCAATGAGGAATCGTTACCAGTTGTCATGACTACACAAGATTTGTTATTGTTGATTAAGACACCCGCACTACCACCGCTGGAATTTAGATTTAAAGCTGGAGGATGTGGAGGAGAAATATCTAATGAGAATCCTATTGGTAGTTTGTCTTCTCCAAATCATCCAGACCCATTTCATGGGCCAATGACATGCACCTGGACATCTCGTACTGCAATGCTCGTCGCAGTGAAATACATAGACCTCTTACCAGAAACTGACTACCTCAACTTAACGGATATAAATCATAATGTTACATTAGCAGGAAACGCATATCCTTATTATATTCTTCTGGATATGCCTTCAGTTATTACATTCGTTGGAGGAAGTACAGATGTGAGGATGGGATTCGAGTTAGATTATGAATTCGTAGACCATCAAGGAGTTTGGAACGTCGACTTTGCTCAGCCAGCCATGATAGTGGGATGGCCAGGCACACAGCATAGGCCATCAGCATGGCATGTAGTCGGGCCTAGGGGTGGAAGAGGGTTGACGATAATGGTGTGGGCGGCATATATCCCCAGTGATCCAGATTGCTCCACCCACTTCTTACATGTTGGTGGAGTGAATGAAGAAGGAGAGCGAGTCTGCGGAGGCGCTGGCTTACGAACTATACATGTATACGGACGGGAGGCCATTTTAGTCCTCCATACTACGTCCCCACTTGCTGTTTTAGCGGCCTCGGTTCATGTTATGGCGTGAACATGTTTATTTTATGCATATTTGCTATTTGGAACACTCAATACATACCCTTAAATAAGTTCTTTATATAACACAACTAGAGTATAGCCTCTGAGAGTATCTGAGCAAAAGTAACAAATGCCATTTGCTAACAATAAGCTACTCTTGAGAAATATAAATGACTGAAATATTTAAGTGCTGTTACTTATTACAAATGATGGACCGTTTTAAACAAAACGAAAATGCAAGGGAAAAGTTTGAAGGCTCCTTGAATTATAATGACTAGTAGAATCCTTTAAGGTGCATTGCTTTAGCAAGAAGGTAAAATAAACGTAATCATAACTATAGATGAGACACTAATGTTCCAAGCTACATCCTTGGAAAATATTGCTGCAGGGAATTTGTATTAGCACATAGTTCTTTTCATTCATACTTTTTTTATATGGAATGAAAAAAAAATCATGCTCGGTATGAACAATCAAAGAGTGATATTGTCAAATACATTTTTCTTCTATTATTTCGTGTGTACCGAAAAGTGCCATTTTATAGTGGGAAGTAAGTAGTCTGCGTAATGAAAGGAAATATTTTCATACGTTCCAACACTTGAGAAAATGAACTATTTTTACGACGTAAACAGCAAGGCCGTGAAGTTACTGCATTTAACCAAGTTTTATTTATTAAGAAAGCTGTAAGACTTTAGCCCGCATGATAATGCAGTTGTTCTGACATTCACATGAAAGAAACTGTAGTGAAATGATACATAATCTACCTTGTATAATGAGTTTACTTGGGAAGCTACTCAGTCGAATGCAGATCTAAATAAGTGCAAATTCAGAGTCTAAGTTAGTTCCAGTTATGTGTTTTTGAAATGCAGTTAATTGCGACATATTGGCCGCTTCATGTCTGGTTTAATATGATTTACTAGTGGGTGAACTGGTCGGCGGCATTTAGAAAGTTGCTATTCTACCGTTTTGAATGTGAGTCCAGTGATTTACAAGTAGGTACATACATAGTGATGCCAATCTACCACCCAGGTACTTACATAGTGATGCCGATCTACCACCCGGGTATATAGTGTATATAGTGATGCCGATCTACCACCCAGGTACACAGTGTACATGGTGATGCCTCTCTACCACTCAGGTACATAGTGTACATGGTGATGCCTCTCTACCACCCAGGTACATAGTGTATATAGTGATGCCGATCTACCACCCAGGTACACAGTGTACATGGTGATGCCTCTCTACCACTCAGGTACATAGTGTGCGTAGTGATGCCGATCTACCATCCAGGTACATTGTGTACATAGTGATGCCGATCTACCACCCAGGTACACAGTGTACATGGTGATGCCTCTCTACCACCCAGGTACATAGTGTATATAGTGATGCCGATCTACCACCCAGGTACACAGTGTACATGGTGATGCCTCTCTACCACTCAGGTACATAGTGTGCGTAGTGATGCCGATCTACCATCCAGGTACATTGTGTACATAGTGATGCCGATCTACCACCCAGGTACACAGTGTACATGGTGATGCCTATCTACCACCCAGGTACATAGTGTACATAGTGATGTCGATCTACCATCCAGGTACATAGTGTACATAGTAATGCCGATCTACCATCCAGGTACACAGTGTACATGGTGATGCCTATCTACCACCCAGGTACATAGTGTACATGGTGATGCCTATCTACCACCCAGGTACATAGTGTACATAGTGATGCCGATCTACCATCCAGGTACATAGTGTACATAGTGATGCCTATCTACCACCCAGGTTTATAGTGTACATAGTGATGCCGATCTACCACCCAGGTACATAGTGTACATAGTGATGCCGATCTACCATCCAGGTACATAGTGTACATAGTAATGCCGATCTACCATCCAGGTACACAGTGTACATGGTGATGCCTATCTACCACCCAGGTACATAGTGTACATGGTGATGCCTATATACCACCCAGGTACATGGTGTACATAGTGATGCCGATCTACCATCCAGGTACATAGTGTACATAGTGATGCCGATCTACCATCCAGGTACACAGTGTACATGGTGATGCCTATCTACCACCCAGGTATATAGTGTACATAGTGATACCGATCTACCATCCAGGTACATACATAGTGATGCCCACTAAAAATACGGCTTGATTCTATAAGTTTCTCTTTTGGTTCGGTTAAAAAAAAGAATATAATTACTCATTTCTGGTTATTATTAATGATTTAATTTCAAGCCTAGAAAAAAAGCTGGACTTAGATGTAAGTGTTGCCCTGAGTATCGAGTCACAAGCTAGTGGACGGTCAAGTTTATTAGGTAAATGAAGATTGCACAGACGAATCCATTTCCTTTTCTTTAAATTGAAAACATTGAATGCAATAAATGTCTGTGCTTAGTATCAGTGTATGAAGAATTATTATTATTATTATTATTATTATTATTATTATTATTATTAGCTAAGCTACAACCCTAGCTGGGAAAGCAGGATGCTATAGCCATATACGGGCTCCAACGGGAAAATAGCCAAGTGAGGAAAGGAAATATGGAAAGAGAATAGTGCGCCTGAGTGTACTGTCAAGCAAGAGAACTCTAACTCAAGACAGTGGAAGACCTTGTTACAGAGGCTATGGCACTGCCCAAGACTAGAGAACATATAGTATTTTCAAAAGTGAGTAAAATAAAATTATCTTGTAGAAGCATACAAGATAAAACATATAGCAAAGTAATTTTATAGTTCTATCTGCAAATTATAGTTCTGAATATTTCCTTTAAAAACACATGGTTTTTCTGAGTAGGGTATGTATACTGCAAGAAATAACCTGATGTTTCATCTATTCTAATTGTTTAATTATCTTAGATGATCATTCTTATTTTAACGTCTTAAACTTATGTTTGATATTTCTTATGAATATTGTTAATTTAGATGTTGAGAATGTTATGAAATAATGCATAAAATCAGTTGTTAAATTCTATATGAAATAAAGGGTATGTAAATTTTCATATTTGATCAGAAAGAAAGAAAGAAAGAGAGAGAGAGAGAGAGAGAGAGAGAGAGAGAGAGAGAGAGAGAGAGAGAGAGAGAGAGAGAGAGAGAGAGATTATACTTTTTTCAATTTTTGCCTTATTCGAGTGAACAACCTTGTTAACTTTATTATTGTTTTTAACGATATTGTTATTGTTAATGTTTAAACATTGTTAATATAAGTTTGTGTTTCCGCTTCTGTTAATATTTATATTTCCCCAAAACTATGTGAATTATAAAGCCGTCTAAAAGTAAGGATGAAATTTTTGAAAATGCTTCCTTAAGATTTATCCTAAAAAGATATATTTTCTTTTTAGTTTTAAGGTAATTTATTATTTTAATAATTTGTTTTGAAATGTAAACTGATAGCTTCTCTTGTTATTGATTATTGCCTATTTATGTATTTATGATTTATTTATTGATATATCTATTATAATCTGATTATTTATTTTTTACCTTTTTATTACATACTAATTTAATCTTTCCTTTTTTTAATTTTCTTCTGCATTTGTTCGTTCCTCCCATCTTTCTACCTATTTATTTATATATTTATATATATTTATATATTTGTATTCTTTTCTTTATTTATTTTCTTTTTGTCTCATACATTTTCCTCTCGCTCTTTGTACAGTATTTATTAATGTTAATATTTGACTAAGGTTAGGTTATTTTTTCTATTGCTCTCGTTGTTATTGTTATAAAATAAGTACAAATAACTGTTATTGACCTATGATGAATAAAATGTCAGAAGACTCAAAAACTTTTTCTCCTTTATCCTTCTTTCTATTTTGAATTGACTCTCAGAGTAAAGTTACCTTCAATGTAAAATCAGAATTTCAAGACTGATAATAAATTCATTAGAATAACGTTCAAACAGTGTCACTGTAGAATCTACATTTCATAACGAACTCTTAAATACAGAAATACGAATCCATAATTTGAACAGAAGATTTTGCCTCTATGCTATAAAATATTCTAAATAGGTTTCTGATTGCATAGCCCTACACGGATCTAAACAGGTTTCTGATTGCACAGGCCTACGCGGATTTCACAAAGGTAAAGGCAAAGGCAAAGGCAAAGGCAAATTGCAAAGGCAAAGGCAAAGGCAAAGGCAAATTTTATTCTATCGACCCCTTTCGGAGTATGAGAATTACAAAATTACACAGATATATATATTTTACACAAAAACTACAAAAAGAAGAGACCAATAGATTAAAACTTTATTTATGTACACATATATTCAGTAAGTACATAATTAACGCATAAAAGGTATTCTGACAAAGGAAAGTACATACATTGAAAAATAATACCAGAATAATGAAAATCCTAGAAAGTATTAAATCTAAAATAATGTAAAATAAGAGAAGTGGCACAGAAAAAGGTCGAAGTGGAAAATAGATTAACGAAATGAAAACGAAGAAAGATGAAGGGAAAGATAGGAGCTAAAGATTAAAATGGAAGCAAGTACGTTTCTTGAAAATCTTCTCTAAGTGAGACAGAGATAGAACTATTTGTCTAGTAATTGTTCAAGAAACTGCGTTTGTATCTGAACATCAAAAAACTTCACTTAAGTCTATCTACTGTCTACCTTATTACCAGCGTTATTTCAAAATAGATAAATTAAACGATAAAATTGCACATTAAAACGAAGACGATTGAGACTAGTCTGTTCTCATTAGCTCTCTCCTCTTTGGTATTGGTCGCCTTTATAACCAACCTCTTTAAACGGTTAAGTTGATAGAGCATTAGCCAGACATTTGTTTTCAAAGATAACCTGTGTTGGATGTTATCATCGAATAGAGAAGTTGCATAACAAGTTCTAATAGTCAGAAATGTTCTAGCTACTTAGGTTTCTTGATAAAAGAATCTATAACTGCAATTACACCTGATAGTATTTGTTTCGTAGGGATGATAAACAATGAAGATTGAGTTACAAATGAAAAAAAAATTCTATTTAGTGATGCTCTCAGCCTGGCCAAGTTTAAAGAAAACAATTCCAGGAAAAGGAATTGAGGAAGAATTGCAGAAGAAATGTCAGAATTTTGACAGTTATAAGAGAAAAGAGGTATACCAGGAAAAGTGAAATAGAGAACACTGGGACTTATATACATGACATGAAACCAATAGGTTCCAGAAAACTTACCAAAAGACATTAAAAGTTATAGAATGTAAATTTTGCTCATAAAAGTAACATGAGAAATACAATCTTGACAGACCAGATATCATTATTTTTACTGATTGATTACCTATAAGAACAGCCTTCCAGAAAATTAAAGGACCTTGGGGCAAAGGTTCCATAGAAGAGAATAAAAGATATAGCAAAAAACTAAAGACTCAAGATAAATGACAGATAACTCTCTGGAACTTTGATTGATTACCAGAGAAAAAAAAATTGCAGAATGATAATAGTCTCTGAGGATCACGTCACTATCAATCAATACTGTACCATTATAGATTACAGCAGAAGTTTTTTTCAGAGTCCCCTGTTGAGCTATACCACTATTGAAGTAAGATTTGGTTTCTATAGTTCGATTTCTTATAACAACCACATTTCCCAAAATGTAACGTTCGCTGAAAATACACATGAATGATGATGAAAGATCAACGCAGGATCGACGCAGCTTAGTCCACGGTCTAGGTAAGGTCTATCGGTCTATAAATATAAAAGTCTAGGTGTATACCTAGACCGTGGCTCAGTCATGTTCGGGAAGATCCTGCCACGGTAGAATGTGTTGTTAACATTCTTAGATACACTGGAACAGTCTCGGTCGTTGGACAACAAAACTTGTTAGCTATGTATAAGACATCATTGTGATGGGTCTTATCTGTTACCAGTACAGTCAGGGAGTCCTTTAGATCGTCAAAGATGTTGGGGAATATTAAAGTAAATACACACGCTGCAATCCATGGTCTGTTTCGTTACATTTGAGAGGTTCTTGTGACAGAAAAGCACTGTGTAATTAAAGTCAACATGGATCCTGCTTTCATATATATATATATATATATATATATATATATATATATATATATATATATATATATATATATATATACAGTATATATATATATATATATATATATATATATATATATATATATATATATATATATATATGTACGTATATACATGTATATATATACATATATATATATATATATATATATATATATATATATAAATATATATATATATATATATATATATATATATATATATATATACAGTATATATATATATATATATATATATATATATATATATATATAGAGAGAGAGAGAGAGAGAGAGAGAGAGAGAGAGAGAGAGAGAGAGAGAGAGAGAGAGAGAGAGAGAGAGAGAGATAATGGGTAACTTATTGTCCTGTTCAGGATTTGACTCTTACACAAACTAAAAAAAAAGTCACGTTCTATCGTGCACTTGTTAAAACTAGAAATATAGTCAAATAAAGGGATAAGTAAAAGAAATGAGAAGAAATGAACGTGGTATATTCAATAATTTCCTAATTTGAGACTGTAATTTATGCTTTATTTTCTAGTTGGCCTATATAATAAAAAGCTATTACTCTAGGACTAGAAGCTCATTAGGGTATATCGAAATAATAAGGAATGTCAGTTTTCTTTAGAATAGATTAAGAAAACTATTAATCACAACTGACGTCCTTGACTTTGAGATAAGTTAACTCTAGTGGTCATTTAATGGAAGCCCCTATAGGATCACGAGCACAAATTCGTACAAGTATGTGAATTGTAAACAAAGTTCTTAAAAACGGCAACATATTATGTAAGAGAAATTAACACGAACAAACAAATTTCGTTGAATTATGAGAATTGTAAACAAAGTTCTTAAAAACGGCAACATATTATGTAAGAGAAATTAACACGAACAAACAAATTTCGTTCAATTATGAGAATTGTAAACAAAGTTCTTAAAAACGGCAACATATTATGTAAGAGAAATTAACACGAACAAACAAATTTCGTTGAATTATGAGAATGATAAACAAAGTTCTTAAAAGCGCCAACAAACTATGCAAGAGAAATGAGCACAATTAAATCTACAGTGATTTCGGAACGAGGGGTAACTCTCGCTCTGTAATTGCAGCTGAGAAATAAACTTCTTGTTTTATTACACGCTGAACGTAAAGTGAGCAGCCCTGTCACCTTTTTGTTGTTTAAACCGTCTTCCTATATCACTCCGGACGGGATATAGGCTATAAGAACATTCCCTTTCTTTTTTATCGTGGTTATAAAATCTCTCGTTTTCATATATTTCACTGTTTACTTAAGACCTGAAAAGATACACAGTATTTGGTGATTTCAAAAATCCTAATAATGGAAAAATGTCTTTACTTATTGAATTTTGACATTCTAGTGTTCCTTGTGGATGGGAAATTCCCACTTGGTACCATCTTGTTAATTGGTCCCATCAACAGTTTAGATCTTATTGCAAGGCCCTATAAAATATAACTATAAATGGCATTAAGCTCATAGATACCAGGTAATGCAGAAAAGTTATGTTAGGCTATATACAAGATGGTGATGACTTTATTCTTTTCTGCTTATATATCAGTAATTATATATTTCATCTCTGCCACCAAGATTAAATATATATTTTGAATTGAAGACGATTTCGTCTGTGTTAAAATACTACAGTTTTCTTCCTAGTTCGAGTTTGACAGCAGATGATACTGAAAATATAATTTGATCACGTTACATCTCTTACAAGCATACGTAAACAACCTTATTATTGATTATTGATCATCGACAGTAGGCCTATACACACATACACACACAATATATATATATATATATATATATATATATATATATATATATATATATATATATATATATATATGTGTGTGTGTGTGTATATATATACATACATATATATATATATATATATATATATATATATATATATATATATATATATATATATATATTATCAATACTTGCTAAGCTACAACCCTAGTTGGAAAAGCAATATGCTATAAGCCCAGGGGCTCCAACAAGGAAAATAGCCCAGTGAGGAAAGGAAACAAGGAAAAAATAGAATATTTTAAGAGCAGTATTAAAATAAATATTTTTTATATAAGTTATAAAAACTTTAACGAAACAAGAGGAAGCGAAATTAGATAGAATAGTGTGCTTAAGTGGACCTTCAAGCTAGATAACTATCACCCAAGACAGTGGAAGACCACGGTACAGAGGCTATGGCACTACCCAAGACTAGAGAACAAAGGTTTGATTTTGGAGTGCTGTTCTCCTAGAAGAGCGGCCTACCATAGCCAGAGAGTCTCTTCTACCCTTACGAAGAGAAAAGTTGCTACTGAACAATTACAGGTAGTTAACCCCTTGAGAGAAGAATTATTTGGTCATCTCAGTATTGTCAGGTGTATGAGGACAGATGAGAATATGTAAAGAATAGGCCAGACTATTCGGTGCATGTGTAGACAAAGGGCAAATGAACCGTATCCAGAGAGAAGGATCCATGTAATGCTGTCTGACCAGTCAAAGGACCCCATAACTCTCTAGCGGTAGTATCTCATGCTTGAGTGTGTGTATTTATAGTAGGCTGAGAACGGGTGTAAGAAATGAGTTGGCAGCTAGAGTGGATATGAATGTGTTGAGGTGATTTGGCCGTGTTGAGAGAATGGAAAATGGCTGTCTGCTAAAGAAGGTGATGAATGCAAGAGTTGATGGGAGAAGTACAAGAGGAAGGCCAAGGTTTGGGTGGATGGATGGAGTGAAGAAAGCTCTGGGTGATAGGAGGATAGATGTGAGAGAGGCAAGAGAGCGTGCTAGAAATAGGAATGAATGGCGAGCGATTGTGACGCAGTTCCGGTAGGCCCTGCTGCTTCCTCCGGTGCCTTAGATGACCGCAGAGGTAGCACCAGTAGGGGATTCAGCATTATGAAGCTTCATCTGTGGTGGATAACGGTGGAGGGTGGGCTGTGGCACCCTAGCAGTACCAGCTGAACTCAGTTGAGTCCCTTGTCAGGCTGGGAGGAACGTAGAGAGTAGAGGTCCCCTTTTTTGTTTTGTTACATTTGTTGATGTTGGCTACCCCCCAAAATTGGGGGAAGTGCCTTGGTATATGTATGTATGTATTTCCCTAAGATTAGCAGGTAGTTTGCATTAAAATAAATCACAAGACTGTCTCATGCACACTTCAACTGTTGAATCGTCGATAAACCGCATGACAGTCAAATTTACGCCCCATTAGTCCCTTCCAACACCTTCATGTAGTCGAGGTCACCTACGTACACTGCACATTAACCCCGTTACATACAGCACCCTTTCACTTCCTGTAATACCAAATTCCTACCTTTCGAATACACCTGAAACACAATTCATATAACTCATTTTATTATTATTCTTATGAGAACCCATTTAGTCAAAGAATATAGAAAAGTATAATTTTCATTAAAGCCTAACTACTGTTCTACAATACGCTGTCAACCCTTTAAACATTTCTTTATCTGGGTTCACATATGTTTGTGAGTGTGCGTATTTGTGTTTTAGTATCAATCCTGCTTATGGGAATCCATTTAGTCAGAGTACCAAGGAGTGTAATCTTCAACAAAATGCCTCCAACCCTTTAAGAATTTTTTTTCAAAACTGATTTCCATGAATAGATACACATTTTTTTTTTTTGCTTTAGATTTTGTTCCTCTTCTGACTATTTCGATGTTTATACTTTTAACAAAAATGAGAGCGGATAAAGAGTCAATGGTAATTTATAACTGAGAAGTAAAATGTCTCTCGTAAAATGCTGATCTTCCCATTGACAGTAGCAATAGGTTTCACATGAACATTCTGCATCAACGGCTAATTTTTACTTGAATTAAACAACCTTACACAAGATTGTTATCCATTAAATTTTGCAATTTTTCGTCTTGGTGTAGTGTATTTTTAGGTACCAAGATTAACATTCCTTACTAAAAGAAATATTTTCTACCAACTGGAAATATCCTTATCAAATATCCTTAATGGCTAATTCAATTGTGTATAATATTTTGCAACAATAAGATGTGCATTATTATATTATCCTGCAATGTTACACGTAAGATGAATCTTATTCATTTAAAAGATGTTACTTCTATTTTTCCAAACAAGGTAAATAGTATTTATATCAGCCTAGAATTCTATTGAAAGTATTCTAGGGTTAAAATGCCCTTTTGATGTTATCTATCAATTACTAAGTATATACAGCTAAGCTTGCTGGAATTTCAAATACCTTTTACACAAGTTTATACACACCAGTTCAGTTCAGTTGTTGGCCGGATAGGGATTCGCCTTTCTATCGGCACTTCTTTAGTTTTCTTCTTTATTCTAATTCTTTTATTTTCTTCTCTCTTTTTTTCCACATCTGATAAATATATCCTTTTCTTTTCTCTATTCATTCTTTCTTAAACACATACTTCCTTGACAGCCCACTCAGTAACCAGAGCAGTGTTACCAGTTCACAAATTCAGTCGTAAATACACAAAATGCAAATAAATGTTTTCTTTTTTTTTTCAGTACTGCTTAAGCTATTACATTAATACGAGGAGAAATTTATTAATGGCCCATAATTAACGTTTTAGATTGATATACCAAACTAATAATAGCATTTGTGTCTATTAGATAAGGGTTTGTTTATAAATGAATTGACGTCATCGATACGGCTAATCTGCTCCACATCTTGATCAAGTGTGGAATGTGGAATCCGAGTGTTAATAAATTCCACACGTTGTAAAGAGATGATGTATGTCAATTAAAATGTAATAAAAAGTAATAAATAATTAACATGAGTGTTTCATTATTTATTTTCCCCGTGATATCTATATAAAAATTACAATATTTGTAAAGTCTATGAAAGTGTGGATGCTATGGGACTAGGAGGCTCAGTGGAGTTCAGCGCTTGATGTTGCAGACTCACTGAAAGACTGATGCTTGAATCAGTGTTGAGGGAATTAATTGCAATTGCCGCACAACAGTTGCCTTTTGACGAATTAATTCGTCAGCTCAAGAAAAATCCTCCTCAGTTCAATATAGTGTAACTGACAAACGTTATCAAGTGTGACTTAGAGAAGTGAAAGTGGGATTAATCAGCGACACTAGTGTGGAGAATCCGGCAGCCCTGGATGCAACTTGTAAGTTACAATGTCATCAAACATCTGACTGTACAGTAAACTTTCATAGTGTTGTTATACAACGAATTTCGTTTTATTTATTGCTATTGAACTGGTAAGAAAATCCTGGGTGTATTTTGACGTAAAAATATACAAATAAGAAGGTAATTTGTTAACGTTGCAAGTTGAATACCTTACGCATAGGCCTAGTGACTTTGGTTTTGATTTTGGTGCAACGTTGGTCATGTTGAAGGTTAAATGTTTCTGGTTTCAGTTCCAGTTCCATCAGAGTAGATACTCACCAGAACGTCAACTGGGCAAGCCCCCCCCCTGTGGTGCCCTACCACAGTAAACTGCTTAAACTCACAGTTCTGGGCGGGGATTGATCTGCTGCCATGCGAATGCTAGGCAAACACGTTACCACTGAAGTTGCAAGGTATACTTACAAGCCTTATTGCTTTTCATAAATAAAGACAATGAAAAAGTTGCGTTCATGATTTAGTGACGGATTAATTATGAAGATTTACAGTTTCATGCTCCAACTCCAGAGGTTTTGCGTAAAGCTTTTACGGTTTAACTGAAGCCTGATTTTTCAAGACACGTCAATGGTGAGTAGGCCTACACCAGTTTTTATTTTCGATATTTTCATGACTTAAATAGGTTATACAGGAGATTAATTCTTTAGAAAATATATAAACGGTGTTAGTATTGTAAACTGACCGTACCTAAGTGGGCCTAAGTACGTGGTAGGCTAGTCTAGGGGTAAATATATACACAAGCTGCGTTTGTTTTAACCACAGTGAAATGGTTTTCTTTAGATGTATTTCCATGTGTTTTGAATGGTTTTTATATTCATTTGTACTGGAAATTGACAGGTTTTTAGTGATGGCCAGTTTTTTCCAAACAATTTCCAGCAAAAAGTTGTCAAATTTGTGTTTGCTGTTGTTAGTGGGATGGTTAGTAGGGTCTAAATGCATGTATCCGAACCTGATTGAGTTTGTCAGGACCTTACTTACCTAGGAAAGGGGGTTAAATTATAGTTACGGACAAGAAAACATTTTGAAAAGAAAATATATGTTTTCTTGTAGTAATTAACGTTATTTAATCGAATGTGACCTTCAAACAAACAGAACAACCAGTTCAACTACTTCGTTTCACTAACACTAATATTGAAATGAAGCAAAATTAGGTGAAATGACATTATTTACTACAGGAAAACTTATATTTTCTACTCAAAATGCATTACCCTAAATCTGATGTTTTTGCTCTGCCATGCGCTCGCTGAAAAATTAAAACATCAAGCTCCGTGTGTACTGGCAAGCAATAATGTTGAGCTGCGCACGCTACGATCTATGATTGATTATTATTTCTTAAATAATTATTCCAGTTATATTTTTTCTTGAAAAATCTAATGGTTCTTGCTTATCCATGTGTTTGCTTCGCTCGCAAAAAATTAAAAACATCAAGCTCCGTTTGTACTGGCAAGCGGTAAGGTTGAGCTGCCCGCGCTAACATCAATATAACGTTAATACTGAATTGCATTCTCTATCCAGGTAATTAAACTTAAAGGAAAAATAATGACTTGATTTATGATCGGGACATCAAAGGCAGGGTTGAGTTGCGCACGCTAACATCAATGTACCATTAATACTGAACTGCATTCTCTATCTAGGTAATTAAACTTAAAGAAAAAATAATTACTTACTTTATTATCGGAACGTCGAAGGCTGGGGATCACGTAAACATTAGCACACAGAAAAAAGCTTGGAAAGGGACTGAAGCGAGCGCTTGAAATAATAAGAAAAGGTGGGTAGGAATATAATACCCCCACTATGGTAAGTTTTCATACGTATGGGTACGTTATTGGTTAACGGAAACAGAAGGGAGTCTATAAAGTAAACTTGAATGAACTTCAATGGGAAACTGGTTCAGAGCAAGTATTTACGAGAAAATTGGATGTAATACAGTGATAATTACGAAAAAACAGAAATGACGAAAAAGTAAAATAAAATGTAGGAAAGGATAAATATTTACAATTTCGAATTTATGAACATCAGAGATATATACCGGTTTCAAAGTATGATTTCTTAACTTAACCTAACCTAACCTAACCGTGAATAAGAGATATGATGAAAAAAATAAATATTATTTTATGATAAATTGAGATGTTGTAATTAGGGAGAAAAAATTTATATGTTGTAATAAGGAGAAAACGTTTGAAAGGGTTATGGAAACAATTTTAAACTTGTGAAAGTGAGAAATATAGAGGTGGGTATTGCATCAACAACGGATTTTGAGCGAAGCGAAAAATCTATTTTTGGGTGAGATAGCCATGGCGTCCTGATGGAAGGTTCCTGTTTGGTAGCTTCCTTGGGTATAAGACTACTAAGATATTCCCAGAGAATTTAACCACAGGTTATCACAGAATTCTAACTTCTGGAGCGAGTATCTCAAAGGTTTCCCTTTAAGACATCGTAATACAACAGGGGACACGCATGTCTGGTCGTGCCACATAGCTATCTCCACCCCGAACAGAGTTAACGCTTCGGTGTGTAAGGGCTGAGAATAGCTGGGAGCCGTTCCACAGCTAATCTCACTCGTGGCTACTACTGATACTCGAGACGTAAACAAACGGACGCCATTGCTCTAATGACGTCACGAGCGTCTTTATCCTGGCGCCAGTTGCTGCCCATCACCATGATACAATTGTGTAGGGTGGGAACAAACTGACGAAGTAGTAGGGAGGGTCCATCAGGACGCCATGGCTATCTCACCCAAAAATAGATTTTTCGCTTCGCTCAAAATCCGTTTTTTGGGCTCAAGCCATGGCGTCCTGATGGAAGAGTACCAGAGAATCAATGTATCGTGGTAGATTTTCCCCCAGAGTTAAGTGCCTAGGCATTGACAAAATAGCAAAGTAATCTTAGATAAGAACCATAGGAACGAAGTATCCTGCCCCCCATTGGTAGGAAGTTCCCATGGGCTATGCCGACGTCAAAGTGGTATTGAAGGACTATTCATCTTGACAGAAGAGCTTTTAAGAGCTTAGAGATGAAGCAGAATGTTTGATATTTGTATAGGAACATTCTGAGTAGGTCAGTGGTGGTTGGGCACTGTGTGTAGGATTCATCTCCTGATTATCAGAAGTAAGTATTCGAGTAGGAACCTTACTGAGACAAGGTGAATATAATTTAAGGATAGACATCTTAAATTCTTCATGACCATAAGAAAGGAGGAATAAATAAAACTATGACAGTATGTATTTCATAGTAAGTAGGAGCTGAAAGAGACGCATAAGTAATAAAATAGAAATTTTATTTCACAATGCAGAAATTAAATAATTTACAGCAAAAGTAAAGTTCATTTACAGTAATAATAATGTACATAGAAATAAAGGCTTGCTCTTGAATCTGAAAGGGAATTTCAGGATTAGTAGGTACTCGTTCTCGAGGAACGCAAGTCTTTAAATAACACATCATGCTCAAGGCATGCGGCACTTGTGTAACACTATGACATTTCACCTGGGATAAGAACAGTTATAAAAGCACTAAGTGTTTTTAGACATCACTATGAATCACTCGAGGGTCAACATAGGCACCCGAAGAGTTAGAGTCCCAAATAACTCACTGTTCTACGCAGAGTTAGGTGCAGGTTTCATAACACTACCTGCGGCTACCACAAAATGTTTGATTTCGTGCACTTGTTTCGCATAATGTTTAAAGAAAACTCGCGAGGACTTCCAGCCCGTAAAGTTTTTAAGGCTCTCAAAGTCCATGCTCTGAAAGAAGTTCAGAGAAGATGCCACTTTTCTAGGATCATGACCAGCGGGTGTACTGTTCGGATCCGCTCTGCGAATGAAGTAGGTGATTTTCGCTCTTAATTGTTTCAGTGACAGGTCGCTGCCCGATGTTTCTCCTTTGAAGAGTTGGCCTCCACCAAAGTTTGAAGTTCTGCGAAGATAGACCTTGAGGCTCTCTACTGGACATAGAGAGACATCCTCCTTCAGGGGGCATATTCTCCAAGGGCCCCATCTTTTGGTGGGTAATTCATTTTTGGCGAGAAACGTCGGATCAGGGGAGAGGGTCACTTCTCCTGAATCAGCAAACAGGATGTGTCCCTCTTCTCTTGATAATGCCACTATTTCGCTGACTCGAGCTCCCGAGGCGAGAGCAAATAAAAATATAACTTTCTGAGTCAGATCCTTGAGGGGGCATGAATCGTTGTCCAAGTTGGAGGCGAAATGGAGCACCTTGTCTAGTGACCAGGAGATCGGTTTCGGAGGGGGTGCTGGGCGTAGGCGAGCACATGCTTTCGGCAGTTTGTTAAAGATGTCGCTGGACAGATCAATTTGGAAAGCGTATAGAATTGGTCTAGTCAAAGCCGATTTGCAGGTCGAAATCGTATTGGCTGCTAATCCTTGTCCATGAAGGTGAATGAAGAAGGACATGCAGAAATCAATGGTGATTTCTTTAGGATTTTTTGCTTTAACAAAGGAGACCCATTTCTTCCAGGATGATTCATATTGCCGTCTCGTGGATACGGTCTTGTATTCCTCTAGGAAGTCTAGACTTTTCTTCGAGATCCCAAACCTCTTCTTTGCGGCAAGGGAGAGAAAATCATGAGATGAAGGTCCTTGATTTTCGATGATGAAGCGAAGACAGTCGACTTCTGTACTTGTTGAGAGAGAACTGGGCCCGGGAGAGGGATCAGCTTGGGCTGCAGCTCCAGGACCAGGGGGTACCAGTTGCTCCGGGGCCACTTGGGAGCCACTAGGGCCGCTGTCCCTTTGAAGGTTCTCAGTTTGGAGAGGACTTTCAACAGAAGGTTGGTGGGAGGGAACAGGTATATCTTGGACCATCTGTTCCAGTCCAGTGACATGGCGTCCACCGCTTCTGCCTTGGGGTCCTCGTACGGGGCTACGTACAGAGGAAGTTGATTGTTGTCGCTCGTTGCAAAGAGATCTATCTGAAGTTCTGGGACTTGATGAGAGATGAAGGAGAATGATCTTGCGTCTAGAGACCATTCCGACTCTATCGGGTTTGTCCGAGATAGAGCATCCGCTGTCACGTTGCGGAATCCTTGTAGGTGAACTGCAGACAGGTGCCACTTCTTCTTCTCCGCCAGACGGAAGATTGGGAGAAGCACCTGATTTATCTGGGGCGATCTTGAGCCTTGGCGATTGAGACAACGAACTACCACCGAGTTGTCTAGGGTTAGACGGATGTGGATCGAGGGCGGCGGGGATAGCTTCTTCAGAGTAAGAAGGACCGCCATGGCCTCCAAGATGTTTATGTGGAACGTCTTGAATAGTGGAGACCAGGTCCCTTGAGCTTGTTTCAGGTGGGAGTGACCTCCCCAGCCCTCCAGTGAGGCATCCGTGTGGATGTTGAGTGAAGGAGGAGGGTGTTGGAGAGGAATGGACCTTTTCAGGGCCATTGCTTCCGACCACGGCTTTAGGAGGCGTCGAAGTCTGTTTGGAAGCCGTCTCTTGAGGTCTCTTCGAGCGATGGATGCCGATCGTCTCCAGACTCCCGCGGCATCCTTTAGCTGTGCACGAAGCACTGGGTTTGTCACTGAGGCGAATTGTAGAGAGCCTAGAACTCGTTCCTGCTGTCGTCTTGAAATGCGTTTGGATTTCAGTAGTCGCTTGACAGACCCTGCTATTTCCTTCCTTTTCTTCTGGGGGATGGAAAGGCGGTGTGACTGAAGATTCCAGTGGATTCCCAGCCACTGAAACTTCTGAGCTGGAGAGAGGCGAGATTTCTTCTCGTTGATCTTGAATCCCAGGTGTTCTAGGTACTGGGTAACTTCGTCGCAAGACTTTGTACACTCTTCGGGCGATGGAGCCCAGACTAGCCAGTCGTCGAGGTAGGCCATCACCTGGACGTTTCTTAGGCGGAGCTGTTGTACTATGGCGTCTGCCAGCTTCGTGAAGATCCGAGGGGCCACATTGAGGCCGAATGGCATGGCCCGGAAGGCGTAGCTTTTCCTTTGGAGTCGAAATCCTAGGTAGGAGGAAGCGTGATGGTTCATTGGAATGTGCCAATAGGCATCCGCCAGGTCTATAGAGACCGTGTAGGAACCTTGAGGCAGAAGGGTCCTTATTTGTTGAAGCGTCAGCATCTTGAATTTGTTGTTCTCTATGAACTTGTTGAGGGGGGATAAGTCCAGAATGACTCTGAGCTTGTCTGAGTCCTTCTTGGGAACGCAAAACAGTCTCCCTTGGAACCTGGTGGACTTTACCTTCCTTATCACCTTCTTGTTCAAGAGGTCTAGAACATATTCTTCCAGAATGGGGGTCGATTGTTGGAAGAACCGCTGGAAGATTGGGGGTGGTTGCACCCAACTCCAGCCTAGACCGTTCTTGATGATGCTGTGTGCCCAAGGATCGAAGGTCCAACGATCCTGGAATTGGCGGAGTCTTCCTCCCACCGGAAGCACTTCATTGCTTCTGGTGTCCCGAGGACTTGTTGCCTCGGCCGCTAGCTCCCTTTCCTCCTCTACCTCTGGAGGGACGACGAGGGGCGTCTCTGCTTGCACCCCTGGACGAGCCTCTACCTCTGGCATGAAAGGTAGTGGATGGCTGTTCAAAGGCAGGGGTGAAGACCGGTGACTGTGACAACACCGGTTGGGGGACCAATTGAAAGGTCTGTTGTGGTTGGGCAACCACTTGGGAGGTAGCGGGTCCCGGAAACTGACGTCTTTGTTGACGTTGCTGGGGTTTCGGTTTCTGAGGTTTCCTCTTAGGCTGAGGTCCATCGTCCTGAGAGGTTTTCCTTTTCCTGGACATGCCCCACTTGTGGAGAAGGTTCCTATTCTCCGTGGCGGCTCTGTCCGTTATTTCCTTGACAAGGTCCGAAGGAAACAGGTGCTTTCCCCAGATGTTGGAGGAAATCAGCCTCCGGGGTTCGTGTTTCACGGTGGCACCGACAAACACGAATTCACGACAGGCTCTACGAGCCTTTATGAAATGGTACAAGTCCTTCATTACCGTCAGTAAGTGGGATTTGGCCAGTACCATGTAGTGATCGGGTACTGCTGTGTCACAGGCCATAACTTCAAGTTGGACTTGATGAGAAAGAGACGCTGCAAGCCTCTCCTTCGTGTCTTGTTCCCGGCGAAGGAGGTGATCATTGAGCTTAGGGAGGTCTTCATTAAACTGACGTCCGGCAACGTCAGGATCGAGCCTACCCACAACGAAAGTATGTTGGACATCTTTCCATTGTCTAGTGTCAGGGGGCGTTACGATGGAGAAGGGTCTGCACTCCTCCAGTGCAGGGCAGGGTTTCCCTTCTTCCGCCGCCTTAAGGCATGCAGCCAAGGCCTTTTCCAAAAATGGAAGAATCGCAGTGTCGGGAGCGACATAAGTAGGATGCTTCTTGCTCAAGGCAGGAAGCTTAGAGCAGGTAAAGCCCCTGCTCTTAAATGCGGAGGCTAGCATAGCCTGGGCCTTTGCGAGATCGAACACTATCTCTTCCTTAGGTTCGGTCTCCTCCTTCGAGGCAGGTTCAGAACGAAGCCGGACGTAACAGTCCGGGTAGGCCTCGAAGCTTGGGAAGAATTCCACATCTTCCAACGGGACCGTGCCGATTTTGTCACTAACAAAGATCCTGCCGGTCGCAATAACCATATGCTCTGCATACCTCCACGGGTTGGCATGAGAGCAAGCTGGGAGATCCTTAACCGAGATCTTCTTCGGTTCTCTGGATCCAATCATAGACCTGATGGACTCCTGGTTCTCCTTCAGTCTGTCGTCCATGACAGCTCTAATCAGTCGGATCAGTTCTTGTGTAGAGGAAGAAGGATCCGGGGTCGAGGAGGTAGACGGAATGGACACATCCGTCGGTGTAGGAGTAGGCGGAGGGATGGACGAGGGAGTAGCTCCAATCTCCGACTCGGTGTATTCCACCTTGTCTTCGTCCTCTTCGGCTCCTTGAGCCATAAGCGTCTTCTCCGTGTCTTCCGAGACGTCAGAGATCTGTTCATCCTCTTCGGAATCTAGGCGACACTCGTGCATGGACTGAGCCATGACCACATCAGGTTCCACCGTAATTTGGACAGTGGGGATTGCTTCCTTTGGAACCACTGAATCAGGGGAGGCCTTAGGGAACAGCAGGGACCTCAGTTCTTCGGTGGCCAGGTACGGTCCAGTGGCATTCCTCTGAAAACCACGCACCCACTTGCGCAGTTTCTCACGAGCAATGTCTCTAACCTCCGCTGAGGGAGGGTTATGGAAGGCCTCAACTAGGTAGGCCTGGCAGACCGTACAATCCAGTGGATTCCAGAACTTCCAATCCCCTCTCTTGTCTGAGCAAGGGGCGTGAGTCCTGCACGCCGTATGTCCGTAAAACTGGGAGCGTTTCACGGCACAGTATGCGAAATCGCACTTCATCTGCTCCTCCTGTGGAAGAAAGAGAAAATGAGTATGGGGGAGTCATAGGAATGGCTCTTAAATTAAGTTAATATTAATCATTAATTTTAACTTATATAAGGTGTGATGCATAGAGAGTGAAACAGTAAAGGAGAACACGCTCCATGCATCTCGCCCGGCTGGTTACCATAGGCTTGGTCCTGGGATAATCCAAATGACCGAGATCATTGGATATAGTTTCCTAGGATTCCCATTATATTGGAACTCCATGGAAAGCCAAGGACAAGGTTGGGATCGAATTCATTCGGTTCCCAGATAAGAGCCAGAAGGTCTCATTAAGGGTAACTGCTTCTGGCAACCAGCCGTGCTAAGATGCACATAGCATGCTGGAAATAGAAGAATGCAAAGAGACAGCATGATCACTAATAGAGCAGTACTAGGTACTGATCTTAGAAGCAAAGCAGTTTATCTATTTGCCAGGTAGGGCTATCTTAGTCTTATGATAGCTACAGAGAGGGGGTGCAAGTATTCTTGACGCCTCCGGGGTATCCGGCAAGCCGCCGGCACGCCGGAGCTCGCTCCAGCATAGATTCTGGCATTAGAACAGACAATTTTCAAAAGTCAGTTAGATACCAGGATGGCGGCCGCCGGCACAACGGCGGCACGCCGGCAGGGAGCGGCGGCTCCGGCAGCCGGAGGATGCCGGATTGGTGACTGGGGTAAGGATGGTACAGGTAGTATCGGGTTGCCGGCAGTATATGCCGGCACTCCGGAGATCGACCGGCAAGCGGACGATTAGATAGGAGTAGGAGAGCCGCCGGTAGTAGCCGGCGGCAGCCGGCAGTCCCTCGGAACACGGGGGGCTGGCGGCAAGGGTAGGGAAGTCACCAAGAGGCAGGTATTGCCGGCATAAGAGGCGGCAAGAGACCGGCACCCAGATAGATAGAGAGACAGGGGGAGGGGGGGAAGGATGCAGGAAGTACCTTCAGGGTTCCAGACATCCCTCCCCCTCCCTGAGGGGGTGTACCCATGATAGAGACAGGCTCTATCATCCATATGCAGGGGTCACTAGGGACCGGGAGCAGGTAGCCCAAGGGAGGACTAGGGAACACCCAAGATGGGGGGGGGGGAGACTCCCTTATGCAGAGCTACACTAGGAACTAACCTTATAGGACACTATGAAGGTATATGTACCAGAGCGGACTGCACAAGGAAGCTCGGGTAGCCCTACTCATCCACCCTAAGGAGGAGTTGTAGGACAGGGGACAGATGAGTATAAACTAACCTAAGCATAGGCTAGGCTATACAAGAGATAGGTGGGGAGGGAGAAGAGAGGGGTCTTCCCAGGAAGGGTTTCTGTACCAGAGCGGCCACAAAGGGAAGGGAGGACACTCCCTAACCTAAGATTAGGCTGATCGGCTAAAACGGTGCAAGAGTACAGTTTCAGCATGGAACAGAGAAACCTTCCTAACCCGACCTAGATCAGGGCTAAAAGTCCTGAACTAGGCAAGGAAGAAGACGTATCGCTATCGCAGGAAAGTCGCAGACTATCCTAGCCATAGAGGTAGGCTAGCCTAACCTCACTCTCAGACGCAATCCTAAAGGGGGTTCATTCCTTTAGGGAGGACTGAGAGGCGATATAATACTCTATTAGACAATGAATCCCTTTACTCAGAAAAGGGATCAAGGCTAATTAGAGGGAATGCCAAGGCAGGGGATGAAGGAAGCATATAGGGGTCCTAAGGTTAGGTTAGGCTAGTAAGAATCACTGACTAGCCTATCCCCTATATGGTCCCTGAAGGCGAAAACATTTGCATCACTAGTCAAAAGTATTGTAAAATAATAATGCCACTATCTTCATAACTTAGTCTAGGATCACTGATAAATCATGCATGAACACTTGTATATAGGCTCCTGGCCTGGGGGCTATAGTAGCCGACTGGTATGAGGTCAATCGATGACCGATAAAAAGCGTCTAAACACGAAATAAAAGTTCCTAGCTATGAAGACTAAATAAACTAATGTATTCGATTAGTATATAAGGCCGGAAGCGTTGTTGTAGCTAACTAAATAAGACATGCAAAACAACAACGACGCCATAAAATGGCGGGTCCGGTAGAGGCACAGCTCTGCCACAAAACATCAATTATTTCGCAAAATAATATTTACTTTACGGCCAGAGCTTAATTAAACAATACTGGAACCTTGTACTCAACTTTCCAGAAGAAGGCGAGGCTGAAGGTAACGACATAGCGAAGATGCAAAACGATAAAGTTCACACAAGGGAAAATCCGTCTCAGTAGGGCAGCTACTAAACAAAGGATGGAGACGCTCGTGACGTCATTAGAGCAATGGCGTCCGTTTGTTTACGTCTCGAGTATCAGTAGTAGCCACGAGTGAGATTAGCTGTGGAACGGCTCCCAGCTATTCTCAGCCCTTACACACCGAAGCGTTAACTCTGTTCGGGGTGGAGATAGCTATGTGGCACGACCAGACATGCGTGTCCCCTGTTGTATTACGATGTCTTAAAGGGAAACCTTTGAGATACTCGCTCCAGAAGTTAGAATTCTGTGATAACCTGTGGTTAAATTCTCTGGGAATATCTTAGTAGTCTTATACCCAAGGAAGCTACCAAACAGGAACCTTCCATCAGGACGCCATGGCTTGAGCCCAAAAAAATACATAACAACGATATTAAGAGTGTCAAAGCTTGTGATATAGCCTACTTGAATGACTTGGGTAAAAGGTAATGTGTCCGCATGGGTATTGCATAAACATATAGTATTAGAAGAATAACTTGGGTAAATATAATATGCCCATGTGGGTATTGCATAAACGAATGGATATATGCGGTATTAGAAGGGTCAGAGCAAGTAGAATACTTGAATGACGTGGGTTAAAATTATAAGAAAATGAGTAATTCTACTGGTCAAAATAAAGGAGGGGGCGGGGTTATGCGCAGAAGTTCTAAAACTGGCTAACACGTATTTACCTACGAACGAACGGGAGCGAATGCAACCGATTCGTAGAATCTCAACAAAGAAATGTAAAATATACCAGTACCATGAGATATAGATAATTAGTGCAGTTTTCCATGAATTTATAGTACGTCCAAGAAAATAATGTATAGAGAAGAAAAAGTTTGTTTTACCATTATATACTGTTTTCCCAATATGTTTTCCCCACCCAAACCCCAGGTTCCCACTGGGGGTCCCCCAGTATTGATGTATATATATATATATATATATATATATATATATATATATATATATATATATATATATATATATATATATATATATATATATATATATATATATATATTTCACTAAGTATTTATTTGCGGTGAAAATTAGTGTCATTTTCAAAGAAAACGGGTGTTTTTTTTTATAAGAAAAAGATGTTTTTAGTAGGAAAGCTTTTCCTGTCCTTAACTATAATGAAGCCGGAAAGGGCTACCCGCCCCCCCTCTCAGGACTTTCCCATACCCTAAGTTGATACTGCAAATAATCCTAGGATACTTACAGTATTAGAGGCTGAGGAACTTTTACTCTTTTGGGCCTAAAATTTATTTCTTGTTTAAGTAGGTTATTATTTTTTTATGCAAGGACAGTGCCTTTCCTGATAGGTTGCTTAAAAAGTAGGGTTGATTATAGAATTGTGCAATATTAGTTAGGACATTGAAACTTGCATAATTGAATAGATCTTTGCAAATCTACCATGTACTACTGGCGAAAACCTCTATTAACGAAGTTACAGACTCTCTATAAAAATACTCGATTTTCTCCTTTTGTCGTCATAGGAAATACCATAGGGGCTTCCTTCCAGCCGGTAGTTCAGAAAAACACTGGTAGGGGGGCTTCTGTTATAAGTCATTTGTTTGAACAGAATAAAGGGCCCAACGTTTTATATTTTAAACCTCTTTGATATTTGTTTTTATTATTTGAATATAGTACAGTATGCAATATAGCAATACAGTACTGTAGGTCTTATTTTATTGATCATATTAATAAAAGGTTAAGGTAGTAACATGTGCTTAATATATTTAGTCTGCTCCTTGGGAACGGAACCCCAGTTGGTGTTTAAACAGATGCTGGAGAGTGAAGCTACAAATCGCCCCCTTTAAGTTTGTATAATTGATAATTAACGCCAAAATACTAGCCCTTGGGGCTAACACGCGTAGGGAAACTTAGTCCGCTTGTTAGAACATAAGAGCAATGAGATAATGTTTAATCGCAAGCGAAGTGAGCGTACGGCAGAGCAAAAACCAATAAATCATTAGCTCAAATAAGTAAGGAAGTATTTGTAATAAGATGAACACTGCTATGAACGATAGCTTAGAAAATGGGATGGAACCCCTCGTTTCTATGCATCCAGAAGTCATGGCAAACAAAAGCTACAGTGTTTTGATAGTGTTTCATTACTGTTTCTCGGTTTTTATTGCAGTACAGTAATTGCTTTTTATTACAATGACTGTTTTTGTTTGACGATGACTGACGGAAGAAAAGTTTTGAAAAGATCATTCAAATAGCAACACAATTAGACATGTGCACTATATTTTAAGGTATTTTGAACGTAATTGATGACGATACCTAGCACACAGCCATAGCTTTTCAATTATGGCAATCAACCCACCATAATTCAATAGCTATGGATTTCTGCCCGGAATCATTATAAAAAACGTTCAAAACATGACAAAATACAATATAAACCTGTCTTATTTTCTATGAACCATTTATTGCACCATTCTATTCTATAATTTTACCAAAAAATTGTTATGAAGAAGGTTGTCTTGGAAAATATGTAAAATGTAATGCCAATGAACAGAGTATGAATATATACTGTAAATACCTTTTAGGGCACCAGCATAAATAACACCCAGTCAAAACATCCACACATGAAGCCTATGAGTGTTAATGTTAGTAGTTTTTAAAAGAAAACTAACTGAAGTATTGAAGGTACAGATACTGTAATTACCTAGAAGAGATCCTTGTATTGTCGTTTGAGAAAAAACAATAGAATAAGCCAGGTCTGTCAAATTGCCCAAAGGATCACAAGGAACGCAAAGGCTAGATTTATCCAAAGGATGTCCAAAAGATCCAAAAATACACAGAAAGGACCAAAAGAATGATAACATACTGTATAGTCAAAAGCACTTAGTTTAATTTGATAATCATTCTGAATCTGTTTGATTCATTTTGGCAAAGTAGGAGTGAATAAAAATGTCTTAAAAGAATAGTTTAGTTAAGGGAAGATAAATCTTTTGGCCTTATATGCTTTTGGTATACTTTATTTGTTATATTGCGTCCAATGAATTAACATTATTTAATCACTCTGGTTTTTGTTTGGCCGTGTTTCACTTCGCTTGCAGTTTACCATTATTTCACTGTGCCTTTGTCCTGGCAAGAGGTACATAAATGTGCTGTGTACGCCAGCTACGTTTTTTAATATTTTGGTGTTAATTTTATTATATACAGTAACTGATGACTCATTTCAACTGGCTTTTGCTCGGTTTACCTTATTAGAATGACTATATCAAGTTGAACAAATTGCATGCAGGGTTAGCTATATGTTACTATCCTTTTGGGCCTATTTTGTGTATTTTTAGGTCTTTTTGATACCCATTGGGTAAATCCAGCTTCTGTTTGGTCCTTGTGATCCTTTGGGCAATTTGACAGCCCGGACTAAGCATTGACTTTTGTATACAGTATTGCTAAGTACAAAATCATTAGGAAATCTTTATTTATAAACCAGACAATTATTTTAAAGAAACATCACTTACTTCAACCTATATCATAAATATACTGTATTGGGAAATTGCCAGTATTTGGCTTGGGAAATCTCAAATTGAAAGCAGTCTATGACTCGAAAGAGTATAAAATGCACAAATCGCAGCATAATTATCCAAGATTTCTAGTTAGAAGCTGACAACAGTAATACTGGGTAAAATGTATCACGCATTCGAATATGCTCTACCTAGGACTCTTCCAGGAATGCTTTCTTATTTACCTAACCTAACCTAACCTAGTGTGATGAGGCCTTAGTTGGTATAGGCTCTGCCCTCCCCGGATTCATCACCAATGTTTTGCTTAGCATATGGGAAGTTGAATCTAATTAGAGGGAGATGACCTAACCTAAGGTTTCTACCTTACCTAACTTGAGACGTAAAATCCATCTGTGGTCGTGGGTCTCTATCAACTTGAATCTTGCTCACCAGATTTCACTTATAACATTAAATCTATGGTAATGGTATGATATTTTGATTTTTTGACAAATATGAGCATCATATATTTTTCAAACTACTGTATTACTGTACCTCGGTTTACGATTAACTCAGAATACAACAAATCAGTTTACGATCATAAAGATTTAAATCATTTTATGAGCTAAACTTTCCCACCATATGCCCATTTTTTTGGACAAGTACTAATGAGATTACTGTATCATGTATACCCATACTCTACTTGCATAGTGATCACATGGCATGTTTTGCCGTTTTGTTTTCGTAGAATGGAACCCCACTAGCTCAGAGCCTCAGTGGTCAGAAAGTGCTAATTAATTAATGCTATTGGTGATAGTGAATGCTGTTCAAGAGAGATCACTCCCAATAAAGTTCTCAGGGAGGGAGATTCTCCCTCCTAGCAGTAACTCCCCTCCTTCTCTCACATCTCCCCCACTCCGGGTAAAGTGTGAGTTAATTTGTAAACATTTCTATTTTCATTGTGAAATACTCTATTAATTTGTATTTTTGTCTAATGTGAGGGTCTGTACTGTAATTTCTTCTTTAAATAACATTGCAGACCTTTAACGAAAGATTGAAGCCTATATGTGTGTTGATGAACGCGTGGAATGCATTGATTGATTTCCCTTTATTTCATATGGGAAAAATTCTTTAGGTTTACGAACTTGCTCCAGGAACAAATTAAACTCGTATACCGTGGTATTAGTGTATTATTTTTGGTGTACACCACTTTTTCGCATCTGTCTACCTCTTTAGTTATTGGGGGCTAGCTGGTTGACCATAGAAGGAAACCTTGATTATTTGGTGGGGAAACCCTCAAAACAACCATGCTGTATTACGGCGTGCGTTAATGGCAGATATTTTTAAATCTCGCCAAAACTGGTTGGAAAAGTACATAGTTCTTGTGTGTCATAGGAAACTGGGTATATTGAGATGGGAAAATAGGGATATGCTGTAACCTAAGCTCTTCTTTATTTACTGGTTCTCCTCTGCCCAGACCTCCCTTACTCATGATGACCTATGACACTGTATTGTTTAGCATTAATTAAATGTTATGCAACTCCCATTTACAGTTCAGTCAGCCCTTGTTATTCACAGGTTCTCTCTTTGCAGATTCAGTCATTCATGATGCAGAGAACCGTATAAATTATTGAATAAAAAAAATCCCATATTCGCAGTTTTGCGATAAGTACTCTTATGGCCTGATGATTTCAAACCCACCACTCTCCTTTGCACCTGGCATATTTCATGCTGTTTCCTTCTTCACACAGCAAAAAACCACATCTCTCATTGTCTTGGCCTCAGTCTCACGTTGTCTCTCCTCACATCTGCATCACCCGTTTCAGTCCTTATTGTGCAGAATCATGTTGTAATGTAAACACCCCTGTAGGCCTACATATCCAGTGTGTTTATAGTGATTTTAATATGAAATGAGATACATACATTACACTACCTTATGCGCCAAACAGTCGATGGGTTAAGAGTTCCATCATGCTTCAGATTTACTGCTTACAACTTTGTATGTAAACTGTTATGGTGTTGTACTGATATTTACAGTATTCTTACTTTTATTGTGTTAGTGTATTCATTGTATATAGGTAATGAGCAGTGAGTTGGTAGATTAGAAGTTAACTCTTCCTGGTGACAAGGGGGTGCATTTGCATGCATATCTATCTAAATATTTACCCGTCATTTTTGACAGTTCGCAAACACTAATATCTATCTATCTATATATATATATATATATATATATATATATATATATATATATATATATATATATATATATATATATATATATATATATATATATTCAAATAAGCCATATATTTTTAATACATTAAAGTCTGGATTCTTTACCGACCTCGGGATCAGAGCCCAAGGCAAAAATCACTCAAAGACTATAGCATCTGACCAGGTGGATTTTGAACCCTGTTCTAGGATACTTGTATGACAGTGACACTACCACTACCACTTAGCCACGTGGCTAAGTGGTAGTAGTAGTATCACTGTCATACAAGTATCCTGGACCAGGGTTCGAAACTTGGCCGGTCAGATGCTATAGTCTTTGAGAGATTTCGCCTGGGGCTCTGATCCCGAGGTCGGTAAGAAAAACCAGACTTTAATGTATTGAAAATATATGGCTTATTTGAATATGAAAAAAACACGTCTAAATGTGCAAAATTTATCATATATATATATATATATATATATATATATATATATATATATATATATATATATATATATATATATATATATATATTACATGGTTCTTTGAAATGCCAAAAAAAAACCCCAAGAATAAAGGACTTGTATATACTTACTATTGCCTTTATGAGGACTTTATTTTAGCTTAATGGATTATATTGTAATTTTCTAATCCTGGTTTGACCAAATGCTTCTATTTAAGGTAACAACCTTTTTGTTTATGACACGGAGATATTATAATATCTTGAAATATGAACTAGTTTAAGAAACCATTACTAATTATACAAATATGTATTGGAAACGCCCCTGCCTTGTGATCTGCTGGACTTGGGGTTTGATACCCCCTCAAGCTAGGTAGTTTCTTGTAGTGTCTGCAACCTAACCATCCTTGTTAGCTAAGGATGGAGGTTTTCGGAGCCTATAGGTCTACCTTGGTGAATCATTAGTACTTATTGCCTGGCCTTCCCTGGTCCTAGCTTTGATGGAGAGGGAGCTTGGGTGTTGATCATATGCATATATGGTCAGTCTCTAGGACATTATCACTTCCCTTAGCCTCTGCCATTCATGTTCAACCTTTGAACTTTTAAACATGATTAGTTGTGTTTGTTAGAAAAACAATACGTAAGGTCTTTCGGATTATATATTTGTTAGATCTTACTTACTGTAGTTAATGAATTCCGAAATTGTATGTTATCCGTAAAATAAATTGCGCTATTAATTAGTTCTAATAATAGGGTTTACTTGGGAAAAGTAACAAATGTAATAAACAACCAGTTTTGTGGTATCTTTGTTCCCAAGAAAGCAGGTAGCCGTAAGTGGATAACCTGACAGAAATAATCTCGTGAGTCCATTTTTTCTTAATTGGAGATAAGACAAAGCAGGTCGCAGCAAATGAGATTGGAGAAAGCCCACGTAGAGGAAAAATATTGTAACAACCTATAAAAGATAACTTGTTTTCTTTGTGGTAGCGAAGTTGGAAATGCAGTTGACATCATTAGCTGTGCTTTCCGAGAGGGGATCTGAATTCGGGTTATATATTTATTGTTCCGACGCTAATTTCTAGGATATATATACAGTATATATATATATATATATATATATATATATATATATATATATATATATATATATATATATATATACTTATGTATGAATGTATGCATATATATAATTTATATATATATATATATATATATATATATATATATATATATATATATATATATATATATATATATATATATATATGTGTGTGTATGTATGTATATATATGTGTATATATATGTATATATATGTATGTATATATTTATATATAAATATATATACTGTATGTGTGTGTGCAGGGGCGGACTTAATTTTCTTATACCCCAGAAGAGGCACCTTTTGGCAAGCATTTTATCATTAGCCCTATATATAAACATTTTCTTAAAGCAGTTGAACGATTTATTCACTTGGGGATAGTTAGGAATGTGTAAACACGACCTTACAACATTAATTAGGAACGTAAGATATTACTTGCAACCTTTCAAACCTTTATCGTTCTAAAAAGTTAAAAGAAGTCTTTAGTGCAAAGAACTTAGTGGTAGTTATTGTTATTATATAAGTAACATTGGCTTTGTTATTCAGGATCATAACTTACCTCTCCTAATCTCTAGTCCTGGAGAGAAATTAATTCACTGATTGTAGTTGGAAAGTTACGCTGCTTGGCGAAAGACAAACAAGAGGTAGTAGTAAGAAACTAAAACTAGAATCATGTGTTATACTATTACGGGTACTCGGTAGAGAGCATACCTTCGCCACCGCCACTTTTATCAATGACATCACTATATCATGTTGTATATCACAAGATAGGCTATTGAATTATGCAAATTTTTCACTAGTTTCATGCAAATCAGACAAAAAGTGGCCACAATATGGCAAAAAGACGTTTTTAGACTTTTTGTAACATTGAGCTTGACCATTGACCCAATCACTCTCAAAATCTAATCAAATTGTCCTTGGATCATTGCCAATTATCCCACCAAATTTCATAAGATTTCCCTATGATTTTAGCAAAAAGAATTTTTTTGACATTTTTGTGACCTTGACCTTGACCATTCATATCACAAGATATGCACCTGAATTATGCGCATTTTGGCCTTAGTTTCATGCAAACTGATAAAAATTGACCACTATATAGCAAAAAAACGTATTTTACCCTGACCTTTGACCCAATCATACTCATCTTAAATCACAATATAGGCAGTTGAATTGAGCACATTTTTGTACTAGTTTCATGTAGATCGGATAAAAAATTACTCAATATAGCAAAAAGACTTATTTTACCTATTCGTTACCTTGACCTTGACATTGACCTTTGACCTTATAACTCACCAAATCTAACCAAATTGCCCTTGGATCATGGCCAATCATCCCAGTAAATCTCATGATTCCGTCAAATAGCTTTTAAGTTATGCGAATCACAAATTCAGACATAAAAACAAATAGATACACTCCTATCAATACATAACCTTCGCTGCAAGGAAGTTGACAAAGGTAATGATGACTTAGGAACTTTGAAAATTTAGCAATATGATGGAGAAAAACATAAATTTTCTTGATCAATTGATGAAAAGTATTTCTGTTGTTTTAATTCCTTCCTTCCCTTGCATACATTCTTGGTTGAAACGACAGACATTTCACTATACATGTTATTAGTAAATCCCAATCAAATTTGAACCCCTCGAATTTCTCAATTTTGGCGAAGGGTATGTATTCACTCCCGTCTTCGTTTATTTATTTGTTTGTTTGTTTGTGAGCAACTTTACACAGAATCTACTGTACTGATTTTGATCAGACTTAGTGGTCGGGTTGGGTATGACCCAAGGATGAATCTGTAACATTTTGGATACATCAAAGTACAAGTACGCAGCAGTACTTTGTAAATATTCGCAATGTTAAGTAAATGGCAAATATTTTGTTAGTTTTTTTTTTTTTTTTTTTTTTTTTTTTTTTTTTTGAACATCATTATGTAAAAAGTGCTGAACCAATTTTCTATGTTGATATGTTCAACGGAGCGAAAATGGTAAACTTCAATAAAAACAATGTCCGTCATTTTTCTTCATCGCTATCGCTTCTTTGAAACATTTACTATTATAAGAAATAATTATTTTTTTGAAGTTAGTGCATTAGCTTGTCAGTCATTACCGTTATCCAATACCCCTTGACACAGATGCTACCAATTACTCGAAATTGGAAAAAGGCGAAAGAAGAAAGAAAAAAGGAGTCGTCAAGTTACAAGCGATGACTCTTCCAGCACCCTCTTGATTAAATCAAATTACTATTATTAACAAAAAGAAAAAAGAAAAAAATAACTCTTCTTTTGCTTTTGTTGAAACAGGATGTTGAGACCGTTATTTATATACACCAATTGGGTCGTTATTACGAATCATAATTTCCACGAAACGGGTTTGTTATTCTGAAGAAAAACGCAATTTGCCTTCTCGAATTTCCTCATGCAAACGTGTATGATTATTTGTCACGTGAATCAGTTTTTTTGATAATAATGATAGGTGACCGAGATTTCTTGAGGGTGAAATTGAAAATCTCATGATGAAATTAAGTTAGAGGATTTTAAGAAAAGGGAAAACTATATAAACTTTATTCAAAAGGAATTAATCAAGAAAAAAAATATCGACTCTTTTCAATGGAGGACAGATCATCACCTATAATTTTGTTACTATATTTATTTTCATAAACGAGAGTTATTCTTACTGATTACTTTAAAGGTTTAAAGGCCGCTCATGAATGGCAGAGGCAAGGGACAGTGACATTGCCCTATCAAGCAGGACAATGCCCTAGAGCCTGACCATATATACGCATGATCAGCGCCCAAGCCCTCTCTCTCCATCCAAGCTCGGACCAAGGAGGGCCAGGATATGGCTGCTGATAACTCAGCAGATAGATGCTCCCCCAAACCCCTCATCCTTAGCTCACAATGATGGTGAGGTTGCAGTGAGCAAAGAAACTATTGAGTTTGAATGGGACTCGAACCCCAGTCTGGCGTTTACCAATCGGGGACGTTACCACATCGGCCACCACAACCCTATTGATCGGCTTTTTATTAAATTTCTATTATTTCACAAGACACGGGAACTGATATAAGTATATAAGATTGGACACATTTAATTCAACTTAGGATATTATAATAGTCTTTTCTCTGGTTTCCTTTACTCCCAAATTGGTGATTCCTTCAAGCGAAACAAGTTTAGAATAGGAATGACCATAGCAGTGAAATGTGCACCATACACTTGAGTACCCATTTTATCAACGGGGGAGGTTTTATGGTAGATTGCATTGACTTATTATTATTATTATTATTATTATTATTATTATTATTATTATTATTATTATTATTATTGTTGTTAAATACCAAGTTGTATGCACACGCAGTGGGTAGGGCCATTAACGCACCTTAAGCGGTGCAATGTAGGCTGAACCCACTCATTAAATGTTTTAAAGGTCACTTATGAATGGCAGAAGCAAGGGACAGTGACATTGCCATATCACGCAGGACAGTGCCCTGGAGACTGACCATACATACATATGATCACTGCCCAAGCCCCCTCTCCATCCAAACTAGGACCGAGGAGGGTCATGCAATGACTGCTGATGACTCAGCAGATAGATCTATAGGCTCCCCCAAATCCCCCATCCTTAGCTCACAAGGATGGTGAGGTTGCAGCGACCAAAGGAGCTAACAAGTTTTAGCGGGACTCGAACCCCGTTCTGGCATTCACTAGTCAGGGACGTTACCACATTGGCCACGACAACCCTCTATCGCACCACTACGTTGTTTCAGATTTCTTTCTTTCAATGTTGCTGTCCAACTTCTTATATTTTACTTCGTTCTGCAATTGTTGGGTTTTCCCCTAGATGCCTCTGCCCTATCAATGGGCCTATGACACAATTTCATTATTTCAATCCTAGGTAAAAGTTCAAGGTCTCCAATAGGGAAAGAATGTATATAAATATATATATATATATATATATATATATATATATATATATATATATATATATATATATATGTATATATATTCATATATATATATATATATATATATATATATATATATATATATATATGTGTGTGTGTGTGTGTGTGTGTGTGTGTGTGGGCGTGCGTTTGTATCTTTATATAGGTATATACACATATACATTTATTATGTATATAGACACTAGTAATCTATGAAACCAGACATATGTAATTCTGCTCAGCAAAATAGTATTTATACCCATCTTGAACTGAGATTCCACCGACTCATCTATTTGATATGGAAGGTCATTCCCCAATTAAGTCACAGGAGGAATAAAACTTATGAAATTCTGTCTAGTGTTGATCCTTGTGAAAGATGATTGTACGATAGTTAGAATGAACTTAATTCTACTTGGTGGATGGTATAGGTTAGGAAGATTTGACAATGCAAAGGATGGTCAGAATCAAGGTCTGTATGGACCTTGTTCAGAAAAGGTTCAATACTACACAGTATTCTAGAAGTTTTATTCCAGCTATGACTAGATTGTGGAATGGTCTTCCTAATTAGGCAGTTCAATCGGTGGATCTTCAGAAATTTTTGTTTTATGTTGAATAGGCTTACAAGTCTCACTTCTTAGTTTATAATTGACGTATTTATTTCATCGTTAATGATTTAAAGAAATTTTATATTTTTACTATAACTTCTCATAATAGTTTATTAATTTCCTTATTTCTTTTCCTCTCTCGGCTATTTTTCCATGTTGGAGCCCTTGGGCTTATAGCATCCTGCTTTTCCAACTCAGGTGGTAGCGTAGCCAGTAATGATAATAGTAATTAGAGAAGATGAATTTAATATACGGCAAGTTATTGTCTTACATTTTAAGATAAGATTTAGTGGCAGAAAACCAGACCTGAAAATAACATACAAGACATTATAGAATAACATTGAAAAATTACCCCAGAACAATATACCATTGCGACATTTTTATAGTTAGCACAAACACATCAACATACACGTTTTTTGTGTTACAATTAGGTTAATTTGCATTTTCAATTAAACAATACATTTCCCCTTAGGGATATTTTGGAAAGGTTTAATTTTCAACATCACAAATAATCAATACAATCAAGAGAGATTAAATGTACATTAGTTAAATCTTTTACGAAGGTGATTCATTGTCACAGTTAACTATTAACTCCATTAGACAAGAGAATAAACTACAGGATTTAGTCCGACACACTAAAGTATCTATACGTTTAATATGCTCGAGTCTCTAGACAGTATAATGACGAGTGTATGCTATGATCACAGTGAAGATAATAGGATGCTATGAGATTCCTCTCGTGGTTCCCACGCTGTGGATCCCATGGGGAAAGATCATCTCTAATGTAATACGTCTACTGCTTGCGGCTGGTGGTAATTCACGCAATATTTGTGGTTAAGTCTATACTTCCGTTACGGAGATCAAAGATGAAGCGTAGTGATTATAATTGCTCTTCTCTCTCTCTCTCTCTCTCTCTCTCTCTCTCTCTCTCTCTCTCTCTCTCTCTCTCTCTCTCTCTCTCAATCCCTTAGATGTCAGGATGCCAGAAAACCTCAAATCAATCAGTCCACCTCTCTCTCTCTCTCTCTCTTTCTCTCCTCTCTCTCTCTCTCTCTCTCTCTCTCTCTCTCTCTCTCTCTCTCTCTCTCTCTCTCTCTCTCAATGCCCTAGATGTCAGGATGCCAGAAAACATCAAATCAATCAGTCAATATCTCTCTCCTCTCTCTCTCTCTCTCTCTCTCTCTCTCTCTCTCTCTCTCTCTCTCTCTCTCTCACTGCCTTAGATGTCAGGATGCCAGAAAACATCAAATCAATCAGTCAATATCTCTCTCCCTCTCTCTCTCTCTCTCTCTCTCTCTCTCTCTCTCTCAATGCCTTAGATGTCAGGATGCCAGAAAACCTCAAATCAATCAGTCAATATCCTTGTCTCTCTCTCTCTCTCTCTCTCTCTCTCTCTCTCTCCTCTCTCTCTCTCTCTCTCTCTCTCTCTCTCTCTCTATGCCTTAGATGTCAGGATGCCAGAAAACCTCAAATCAATCAGTCAATCTCTCTCTCTCTCTCTCTCTCTCTCTCTCTCTCTCTCTCTCTCTCTCTTCTCTCTCTCTCTCTCTCTCTCTCTCTCTATGCCTTAGATGTCAGGATGCCAGAAAACCTCAAATCAATCAGTCAATCTCTCTCTCTCTCTCTCCTCTCTCTCTCTCTCTCTCTCTCTCTCTCTCTCTCTCTCTCTCTCTCTCTCTCTCTCCCTTAGATGTCAGGATGCCAGAAAACCATAAATCAATCAGTCAATCTCTCTCTCTCTCTCTCTCTCTCTCTCTCTCTCTCTCTCTCTCTCTCTCTCTCTCTCTCTCTCCCTTAGATGTCAGGATACCAAAAAACCATAAATCAATTAGTCAATCTCTCTCTCTCTCTCTCTCTCTCTCTCTCTCTCTCTCTCTCTCTCTCTCTCTCTGCCATAAGCAAACCTACACACACTCAAATAAACAGCGTGTGTATATGTATATATACACAATAACAACAACAAATGCAGCCATTTCTAGTCTACTGCAGTACAAAGGTCTCAGATATAACCACGCTGACGTGTGTGGATTGGTGATGGTGGGAGATTTTAGTCTGATCGCTCAGAGCAAACTAGCCTAGTATGGGTGGCCCTGAGTAGTACGGCTTTGCTGATCATGGCGATACATAAAACCTTTCACCATGTTGAGGTATTCCCACTCAGAAAGGGATATATATATATATATATATATATATATATATATATATATATATATATATATATATATATATATATATATATGTGTGTGTGTGTATATATATATTACAAGCTAGTTGGAAAAGCAGGATGCTATAAGCCCAGGGGCTCCAACAGGTAAACATAGCCCAGTGAAAAAAGGAAACAAGAAAATGAATAAACTACAAGAGAAGTAATGATCAATCAAAATGGAATATTTTAAGAACAATGACAACATTAGATTAGATATTTCATATGTAAATGTAAAAGTTAAAAAAAAAAACAAGAGGATGAGAATCAAAAGAGAAGGGTGTGCACGAGTGTATCCTCAAGCAAGAGAACTCTACCCCACGAGAGTGAAAGACCATGGTACTGAGGCTATAGTGTGTCTGTTTTTGTGTTGTTTGTGTGCGTGAATGCATTTTCTTCCCTTTGAACATTGCATTCCCTTTTATAGTGTTTGCGGGAAATTGCACATCATAAGAAAGGATGCTAGAGATTTGCCCTGAATTAGCCCGTCTAAGTGGAGCCAGTGTCATCAGATGGCTTTTTTTTTTTTCTCTCTTCAACGGTTTATAGTTCTTTGGTTCCTTTATCCTTATATGTCTTCTAGACTTACATCCCCTGACTACCTGAGAAAGAAAACTTGCTCATAAACAGGATTTTATTTATTTTTACTTTTTTTTTTAGTAACATTTTTGCATCTAGAGGAAAAGTTATATGTAATTGACAAGATGGAATTTCATTATTATCATTATTATGATACTACGATGGTAATATATATTTCTTTTTTATGATATGTTTGGCAAAAAGTCTAAATAGGTATGCTGAAGGTGATCAGTTGTTCACTAGTTTGCAGTTTGACTCTCGGAAAGGCCTTGGGACATGTGATGCCCTTCTTACAATTTCTAATGCTGCACAGAAATCTCTTGATTATGTTTAGTAAGTTCGTATTATTGGCCTTGATTTTATTCCTGTCTTCGAGTGGGAGTAAGTGGATCTTTTCTTAGCATCATTATTGAATTTTTAAGTTACAGATAGCAGAAAGTAGATGTTGATTTGTCACCATAGTGACTATAGAAATGTAATATCTGAGTTCCTCAGGGTAGTGTTCTTGGTTCATTGCTTTTCATACTCATAAGATTCTGAAGGTTTAAAGGCCGCTCATGAATGGCAGGGGCAAGGGACAGTGACATTGCCCTATCGAGCAAGACCATGCCCTAGAGACTAACCATACATACATATGATCAGCACTCAAGCCCCCTCTCCACCCAAGCTAGGACAAAGGAATGACAGGCAATGGCTGCTGAATACTAAGCAGATATACCTATAGGTTCCCCCAAACCCACTATCCTTAGCTCACAAGAAGTGTGAGGTTGCATAGACCAAAGAAACTAACGAGTTTGATCGGGACTAGAACCTCAGTCTGGCTTTCACCAGTCAGGGACATTATCGCAGCGGCCACCAAATACTTGTCAAGTGATTTGGCCTAGGAAACAAGCTATTTGCCTATGCAGATGATGCTACTTTCTTGGCCTGAATTCCAGCTCCTGAATGTAGACCTACTGTATGGTTGCTGAATCCCATAATAGATATCCAGCCCAAAATTATTGCCTGGTGCAAATCATTGGGCATGAAGTTGAACCCTGACAAAACTGAAATTGTGATTGTAAGTAGGTTGAGGACAGTGCCCCCTAAACATCCAGATCTCTGCATTGATAATGTCTCTTTAACAAAATACAACTTTGAAAATCCAGGTGTGATTCTTGATTGCAAATTACTTTTTAGTAGCACATTCCGCCTGTTTCTTCTTCAACTGCATGAAAATTGGCCTATAGAGAGTGTCTTTTAAAGATTTTCGGTGATAAATATGTTCCGAGGAAATGTTTTACTTTTTCATTTTACCTTTTTTTTATGTATTTTTTTCCTGTTTAGCTTTGCCATTAGATCATCAGTTTATACTATTAAAATATTTCTATTTATATGTTCCCAGATAAAATCATCTACTAAGTCATATTTGAATAGAAAAATATAAAAGCAAAACCCTGAAATATAAAGTTAATACCATATGCGTGCTGCTAGTAACAATGTTATCTTCAGTGCTGATAGAGTGATATTTTTTTTTTTTTCACATTTACCGTCGTCGGGTGAATCCAGTTTGAGTGGGTCACTTACAGCATCCATTCGACCAGTCCTTTTTTATTTTTTTTATATAGTTGTGAACAACTATGCACCTCCAAACCGATGATTTGAAAATTTTCTCAAAAATTCTTCTGACAATTCTCCCTAAAATTAGTCATAATCTCCCCACAGAAAAAATGTGCAAAACATATTCTCAAACAGTCTACTTAAAATCCTCCCGAAAATTCTGATTTTTTTTTATCACCTTTCTCACACTACCATTCCATTCTTGCCAAACACTATTTGCCCTTATATCTTCATCCGCTCTTTGATTCAGCAAAATTATTCACTATATGACTTATTCATATTCATACAAGCCCCTGTTCTTTTCAAGAGGGAAAAACCCTCTTTTAAATAACATATTACTATCCATAAAACCCAATTCTCTTACAAAAGAGAAAAACTCTCGAATGATGTTTTGTAGTATTTCATATCCCAGTGATTTTCATCAGAGATAAAAAAAGGAGCATATGCTCAAACGATCATACCACTCAGCGTTCAGAGAAACCAGAGTGGGAAATGCTTGAACAAGTCGTTGATGACTTCCGTGCATTATACAATAAATGTAATATAACTCTGGGAACGTTAGAAGAAGGTGAGGTATCTAGTGTACGCAGAGGGAAAGTTATTTACTGATATGAGTGACGCATAAAAACGAAATTGTTTGATGGACACTGGGTGGGTGGAGGGAGGAGAACGGGGATTTAGATATCTTAATGACCTACATGAGAGAGAGAGAGAGAGAGAGAGAGAGAGAGAGAGAGAGAGAGAGAGAGAGAGAGAGAGAGAGAGACTAAGCAATCGCTGTATTCGGTGTTTATAAATTATTGAAGTAAATCATTTAAGATTTTTACAATTTTTAAGATGAATTATCACATAATAACTAAAGAAAACACTGTCGAATCAAATTGTATTTCCAGACCATAACCCTTGCATATTTACTAAAACTGGAGAGAGAGAGAGAGAGAGAGAGAGAGAGAGAGAGAGAGAGAGAGAGAGAGAGAGAGAGAATTAATTTTAGATGGGAACTGTGTCGTGGACTACAGGCAACAGAATGTATGAGGAAAAAAAGTATAAGAAATATAACTGGTTCCGATGCTCTTCTCAAGAATATTAATCTGAAAAAAAAGAAAGAAAAAATGGAGAATGCATCATTAAAGCACTCTACAGTATTTAATGAGCCAATTGAAATGAATAACGCAGACGACTAGGAAGTCTGGGAGACTGGTTCCTTGAGGGGGAGACACTGACCTCATCCAGATGGAGATATTGTGCAAATTGCAGTGTCTCTTGTTCCCTTGCATTCATTCAGCCTTCATACCTGTCCATTCAAAGTGTCAAAGGCCAAGAAACCAACCTTATGTCTCAAGACTGGTCAGAAGATTAATTAGTCACAACCAGAATGTGTCAATTTAAGTAGATTACTGACCAGTCTCGTCCAAGCTCTAATTATGTGATAAAGATAATTTTAGCTGTTTTATCCAGGCCACTTTTCAGGGTTATCGCAGTTGAAAGAGGAATGGAGATAGGTTTTTTCAACACTGGAAGCTTCTGCTAAGAGAGAGAGAGAGAGAGAGAGAGAGAGAGAGAGAGAGAGAGAGAGAGACTTGGTTATAAAAATTTCTTGTTTTCCAATAATAGATGGAGGTTAATTACCTCCGCCAACGAAGTTGGGATGAAGTTATGTTTTAGCCCCTGTTTGTCCGTTTGTCTGTCTATTTGTGAACAACTTCCTTGCCGCAATTTTATTCTTAGAGTAGTGAGACTTTCAGGTATTAATTGTTATGTTGAGACGTTGAAGCGATTCAATGTTGAAAGTCCTTTAGTCCATTACTTTTAGCGAGGCAGACTTACACCGACTCACTGCGGTGTCCTTTTAGCTCGGGAAAGTTTCCTAATCGCTGATTGGTTAGAATTATCTTGTACAACCAATCAGCGATCAGGAAACTTTTCCGAGCTAAAAGGGCACCGCTGCGACTCTGTGCAAATTTGCCTCGCTAAAAAAAAATGACTATAGGTCAAAGGTCAAGGCCTAGCTCGAGCAAAAGGTCGACCGAATTAACCCCAACCTTAACCCCAAGTTCCAACATGGTTGTCACACAGACTTCAAATACGCCCACAGTCTAAAATTATTCTAGGAAAGGCAAGCTGATTTGGAGAAATAAGCTGCAGTGGCGGAGGTTGCATTCTCAGAGAGCTTTTTTCAGTTACTATAGTTTCATGGCAAAGTCACATCCCCAAGGGATGGCACCGGAGACTTATTTATTATTATTATTATTATTATTATTATTATTATTATTATTATTATTATTATTATTATTATTCTGAATATATTTATAGATGTGTAATGTATTGTAAAATGTAAATTCGTATGAAGAAATTTATTTAATTTATAGCCGATTATCACGAGCCTAATTGATTGCTATGTCAAACGACAACAGTGGCAACTTCGAGGTCAAGCTAATTCTAAGTATTCTGTTTTGTGGATTCAGTTTCATGCGCAAAGGACTACTTAAGCTTGCATTGTGGAGTTATTTTTTGTCATATTCACTTCCAGAGGTGTCTTAAGGCAGGTATTTTTCACCAAGGAGATTATATATATGAAGTTGTTAGGCCCTTGTTGAACAGGACAGTGCAGTAGTATTGATAGGAAAGAATGAATGTTTATATGTGAGTACATTTTTTGATGGTGACGGAAGATTTTTTTCCAAGAGACCTTATTCTTTTTGCTATTATTCCTTCTCGAATTCATTCAAGTCACTGCTGTAATAGACGAGTTCGACTTATTTAAAGGTTTAAAGGCTGTTCACGAATGGCAGAGGCAAGGGATAGTGACATTGCCCTATCAAGCAGGACAATGCCCTAGAGACTGACCATATATGCATATAATCAGCGTTCAAGCCCCCTCTCCACCCAAGCTAGGACCAAGGAGGGTCAGGCAGTGGCTGCTGATGACTCAGCTGATAGACCTATAGGCTCTCCCAAACCCTCAATCCTTAGCTCATGAATATGGTGAGGTTGCATCGACTATAGAAACTAACGAGTTTGAGCGGGACTTTAACCCCAATCTGGCCTTCACCAGTCAAGGACTTAACCACATCGGCCACCACAACCTGTAAATCCCCCCCCCCCACCCTTCATGATAATAATAGTCTATGTGTTATTGTTTTATATGCCACGTTAGGTATTATTTTGAAAGAAAATTGAGGCCATCTTTATCAAAATTGATAATCTCTGGTAATACAAGCAGTTTTTTACAAAAAATTTTATGTGGTGAAAGAAGCTAAAACTGCTATTACCACCTGTCATTCCTCCAAGGTCTCTTGCATAATGAGATACGCTTATCGGTAAAGAAGAAAGCTTTGGTATACCAGCTTATAAGATTTTAGATTGAATGGTTATCAGATTAATAATAATGTTGGTAATGGAGATGTCTCGATTTTGATACTAACTGTTAAAATTGTTTGGAGTGAAATCGAATCGGTAGTAGTTAAGCAGCAGGGAATGACCGCTGACGGCATATAATGGTGGATCAGCCACACGTGATCTAATGCCAGAACTCTCGACAGCAGCAGGTCAGGGGAAGAGGTAGTCAAGTGGACCAGAAACACTAGCGTTTGCAAATGAAAGTCATCCTTGGAATTGAAAACTTTAGAGGACTGCTGTCATAAATAGATTTCTCTTTCTTATGATTATGTCAGAAATTAATGATGTGAAGAGGACTGATGTCAAAAACAGATTTCCTCTTCCCTAGAAATTATGTCAGAAATGAAGTGCTGGGAAGTTACGTAACGAAGATATATCGTAGAGGTTTAAAGGTAGTATCCTCATATGTAGAGTTTAAAAGTGCATACAAATTGTGG
>NC_090761.1:54728704-54736204 GCF_036898095.1 Palaemon carinicauda | reverse complement strand
GCTTTGATAGCGCGTATTTGTTTGTATGTGTGTCTGTGTGTTTGTGTTTGCATAACAAAAATTATTGGATCGAATGTAACGAAATTTGGTGGGATGATTGGCCATGATGCAAGGACAATTTGATTAGATTTTGGAAATGATTGGGTCAAAAGTCAAGGTCAATGTCATGGAAAGGTCAAAAACGTCTTTTCGCTATATATTGGTAAATTTTTGTTTGATTTTCATGAAACTAGATGTGTATAATTCAATTGCTGATCTTGTGATATACAACATGATGTAGGCGAAGGTATGTGCTCTACCGAGTGCCCGTTCTAGATATAAAAGAATTTACTTGAGGTCCGTTGTAAAAGAGGAAAAAAATGAGCTTGACCAAATCTAGTTGAATGAATATAAGTGAACACTAAACATTGACATTTATATGGCTGAGAGAGAGAGAGAGAGAGAGAGAGAGAGAGAGAGAGAGAGAGTTGCTTCGATGCAATAATACTGCTAAGCAATTTAGATTTCAGAGGTATTCTGTACATTGTGAATTGTCGACCAATTCTAGCCCTGCTTGATTGTAAACAGTTTTTTTATCCTCCAACGGAGATGGAAGGAGGTTATGTTTTACCCCCTGTTTGTGTGTGTGCGTGTTTGTTTGTGAACAGCTTCCTGGCCACAATTTTAATCGTTAAGTAATGAAAGTTGCGGGGATGAACTGTTATGCAAAAAGCCGGAAATTATTAAATTTTGGAAGGTCAAGGTCACGGTCGCGCTAAAGGTCGAGAAATAAGCTACCGCGGCGAAGATCTGCGCTGCACTGAGTGCCCCTCTAGTTAAGGAAAGAATTTTCATTGAATGTGTCTAGTCATTTATGATATTATATTTAGGTTGTTTATCATTTATGTTTTACAAAGGTTATTTTTATCTACTTTTATGGTCACATAAAGATATATTTTTTTTTTATTATTGTCATGTCGTTAAATGTGACATTCCTAACTTCTGGGATGCGTCTCCGTTACAGGTTAATAAGAAAAATAAATACCCAAATGTTTAAAGGCCACTCATGAATGTCAGAGGCAAGAAACTGTGATAATGCCCTAACTAGAAGGACAATGCCCTAGAGAATGACCAGCACTCAAGCCCCCTCGCCACCGAAGCTAGGACCAGGGAGGGCCAGGCAGTGGTTGCTGATGACTGCAGATAGACCTGTAGGCTCTCCCAAACCCACATTATTAGCTCTCAAGGATGGTGAGGTTCCAGACACTACAAGAAACTATCGAGCTTGATCAGGACTCGAACCCCAGGTCAGCTGATTACCAGACAGGGGCGTTTCCAATAGAGAGATAAAAAGAAATAAACAGTGAAATATTAGAGTAGTAGCATTGAAGATACCAAGTCTGTTTAAAGCATCCAAATATAAAAATCCATTTTCCTAACAGGTAATGGAAATGCAGCCGCTCTCTAAACCGCGGTAATCTATTCATTAGAGGTGAAGCTCTTTTAAATTCTCAAGAAATGTAAAATATCCCTAACAAAGGTGGAAGACGTAACCATTCCAAACGGCGGCAGGGCAAAAACAGGGTTTCATTGTAAAAGATTGACACTGAAGAGATACTGTGAATACCGGCTCTCTGATTTAAATACATGCGTAAGTACTTGCTTGCTTCACTCAGCGGTTTTGAACTCCATATTGCATTTTATTTTCCGCTAGAACACATCTGGTATTTCTGAACATTTCTAGGAGCAAGCAAAACGAGTTCCAGCCTCTTTTTAACTCCATATTGCATTATATTTTCCGCTGGAACACATCTGGTACTTGAGAACATTTCGAGGAGCAAAAAAACTTTTTTTTTTTCGATGAGTGATAATTTCGGGTTTTCATATGTTAAAGTAAACAAGCAGGAATGTTTTGGAGCATGATTACCCGCTGCTGTCTCTTGGATGCAAATTTTGCATTTTCGCCGATACAGATCTGACATTTAAAGCATTCTCAAGTCATGCTGAGCGAGTTTCAGATCAGCAGACGATAGGGTTAAGGTATAGAATGAGGTTGAATATACTATGTGTGTATATATATATATATATATATATAAGTGGCCAGCGTGGAGATAAAAAATGGTAGAACCCCGGACATCACTAAGGACATGACTGAGACGTTTGTCCTGCAGAGACTAAAAACGGTTGTTGTTGTTGTTGCTCTGAATGTGTATCTATCTATATATATATATATATATATATATAAATGTATATATATATAAATATATATATATATATAAATATATATATATATATAGATTTATATATATATATATATATATATATATTTATATATATATGTGTATATATATAGATAGATATACATTCAGAGCAACAACAACAACAACAACAACAACAACAACAACAACAACAACAACAACAACAACAACAACAACAACAACAACAACAACCAATGCAACCGTTTTTAGTCTCTGCAGGACAAACGTCTCAGACTTGTCCTTAGTGATGTCCAGGGTTCTGCCATTTTTTATCTCCACGCTGGCCACTGTAGATTGGTGATGGTGGTAGACCTTTGTCTGATCGCACTTAGCAAACCACAAGCTAGTATGGGTGGCCCTACCTAATAAGGCTTCTCTGTTCTTGGCGATACACAAACCCTTTCACCACGTTAAGGTAACCCCGCTCAGAAAGGGACATATATATATATATATATATATATATATTTATATATATATAAATATATATATATATATATATATATTTATATATATACTGTTTTGGAATATACAAAGGCACTATTGACTCTGTGATGTATTATGCTTTCAATGGAAGCAGATCAATTTTTTGATAATTGATTTATTTATAGAAAAAATCATTCCATTTCGGTACCAAATAGACTTTGGCTGTCATATAAGGATGCCTAAAATAAAGGCATTATGACCCAATCGAGCAGGTAGTGACTCCATTGTGGTCTCTGCTTTCAATTGGATCACTGTTGATCTTTAAAAGCATTTTCAAGCGTTAAATTAATTTTAACCTCACATAAGGTTCAAATAGGGTTGTGTTGGCCGATGTGGTAACGTCCCCGACCGGTGAACACCAGACTGGGGTTCTTGTTTCGCTCAAACTCGATAGTTCCTTGGTAGCTGCAATCTCACCATCCTTGTGAGCTAGAGATGGGGGATTTCGGGGAACCTATAGGGCTGCTGAGTCCTCAGCAGCCATTGCTTGGCCCTGCTTGCTCTTAGCTTGGTGAAGAGGGGGCTTTGGCGCTGATCATATGTAATTATGGTCAGTATCTAGGGCATTGTTCTGCTTGCTAGGGTAATGTCACTGTCCCTTGCCTTTGCCATTCATGAGTAGCCTTTAAGTCTTTAATAGGGCTGAAGTAATTGGTTTCCGGTTTAGGAAAATGACTGACTCAGTTACTGTTGAAGTAAAAAAAAGAATTTTTGCTCTAGGAATTTAGTAATTGGACTTACCTTTTCTGTTCTTGATAATATACACATTTTCTTGGATTTTTTGAAGGAAATAGTTGTAAGTGTAAGAGGTTATCACAAGATATACGCTTTACTATATACCCTATAAAAGAGATTTTATATATTCATGTTATTTAAGATGGACTACCTAAGATTTTGGTTCGTACATATCATTTATGTTTAGGATTTTTTTTTTTTTTAAGTAAACCCTTTTAAAGCCTTTTCTGGTGATATTCTGTCACTTTAAAGTAGATATAGGTGAAACAAACACTATTGTTTTCTCATATTAAATTTTGATTTAGATATAGCCGCCTATAAGAACCTTATAGAAGGAGTGTGCACCCTAATCATTGGAAGATATCCGGTGATTTATTTATTAGAAAACAGAAAAATAATTTGATTTTCATTTCTTTATTATAGTTATCATGAAATTATGAATTTTGGTATTACTTTTCCACAGAATTGCATTGCGATTTTTTTGGCTCACGAATTGCCCTACATATTCCTAAACCCATAACTGTAAGGAATAAAAAATAATCATTGCTACCACCGTTCTTCTTCGTCAAAGTAAAAGAAAAATGTATTATTTAGTAAATGTTTACATTCCTTTTACATGGCTTCTTGATATTCGTATCATTTTCTCCATATTTCACTTGAGGATTTTCATTATGTTAAATTCTTCTGCAACTTTGGTGTCAGGCGTTTTGCCATCGTAAATATATCATAAATGTAAAGGTGTTATTTGTAACCTATTATTTGATGATTGCTTTAGTATAATTATTATTATTATTATTATTATTATTATTATTATTATTATTATTATTAATTGCTAAGCTAAAACCCTAGTTGGAAAAGCAGGATGCTATAAGCCTAGAGGCTCCAACAAGGAAAATAGTCCAGTGAGGAAAGGAAACAAGGAAAAAGAAAATAAGTATTTTAAGAACCGTAACAATATTAGAATAAATATTTTATATATAAACTTTAAAAACTTTAACAAAACAAGAGGAAAAGAAATAAGATAGAATAGTGTGCCCGAGTGTACTGTCAAGAATGATTGACCGCGCAAAAATTCTTTACTGTTTAATTGATATCAGTCTGATTACATAAAATTAGATTAGGATTTAATTCAAGATAATTTAGAATTACAGTTCGCTGAAAAAAGTCAATTAGCTATCGTTAAATCACATTACTTAAAGATGCCAAGGAAAAGTTTGTGGTGTCCTATTAGACACGCCCCTGCCTTGTGAGCTGCCAGATTGGGGTTTGGGTTCCCCTCAAGCTCGATAGTTTCTTGCAGTGTCTTCAACCTCATTATCCTTGTGAGCTAAGGATGGGGTATTTGGGGAAGCCTGTAGGTCTACCTGCTGAGTCATCAGCAGCCATTGCCTGGCCCTCCCTGATCCTAGCATGGGTGGAGAGAGGCCTTGAGCGCTGGTCAGTCTCTAAGGCATTGTCCTTCTAGCTTGCCTCTGAGGATGGGTTTTTTGGGGAACCTACAGGTGTACCTGCTGACCTGAACAACCATTTCCTGGCCCTTCCTGGTCCTAGCTTGGGTGGAGAGGACTGAGACGATGATCATATATATACAGTATAAGGTCAGTCTCTAGGGTATTGCCACTGTCCCTTGCCTCTGCCATTCATGAGTGGAGTTTAAACCTTTAAAATCCTAGGTATGGGGTTAGCTAAATATAACAATTACTATATGGTATTTGTTACGACCTTCCAAACTTTAGCAGCACCCATTTTTTCGGCATCAACTTTGCTCCTGTTCTTTCTTCTTTTTTCCATCTTTCCATCTAAGTTCTTTAAAAATTTTTACCTTAGAGTGAAACAGTGGATCTCTTTCCCCACCGCACCCTCTCCAGTTAAATCTAGGCGTGGAATAGTCTACCTGAACCCCAGTGTCGGGCCATAAGTCTTCAACTCCATAAGACCAACCCAGCAAAGGAATTCAGGTTATTTTTCCAATATCTTCAAAGGAGAGACAGTTTACACCATGCTGATGAAAAGGCCGTCTGCTATAAAGATAGAATTTGGGACGTTAATGACAGTTTCGTGAAATGGCAAAAACGTCTAATCTGGTACTCCCTTGGGGGGAAGGTTTACAAGCTCCATAAATTCTCCTGTTTGAGAAGTCAGTTTCTGGAGGGCAGTCAAGCATGTAGCGTTTTCCATTCAGTCTTGTTCATCGCATTTTTTTATATTTTTATGCTACTCGAAAATGTCAGAGCAGTTGCTATTATTACCTGTGCTAAGGCGGTTATATTTTAGAGTCCGTTTATTATTTATTTGTCTGTGTGTGTGGACAGGATTACGTCAAGCTACTCGACGGATTTTGACAAAATTCTCAAAAGTAGCAAAATAAACCATTTTGAACAAACGTATATCGAAAATGTTGATGACTACTTATTGGTATTTATCTAAGGCTTCTCCGTACTAAATTTCATGTCATTGGGTTATAATACTAGGGCACAGGAGACCAGAATATAAATTTTTGTCAGTAAATGTTAAAAAAAAAAAATCAACAAAATTATTATAAAGTTATTTATAATTTTTTTTTAAACGCACCTGGGTATTTGCCATCTGTACCTTTGTTCCAAATTTCAGGTCATTTGGCCCAGGAAGAGATGAATCGATTTGAAGATTTGACAATCGGAGGAGACGAAACATCAGGAAAAACAATATATTTCCCTCCCATGGAGTGAAATATAATAATTCCTTCAAATAGTTAAAATGCTCTCTATGCTTTCATAGAAAGAAAAGAAATATATCCTCATTTCCTTTCCTCAATGGACTGTTTTTCCCTATTGGAGCCCTTGTGCTTATAGGATCTTGCTTTTCCAATTAGGGTTGTAGTTTGGCTAGTAATGATAATTGTAATAATAATATGATCCAGTACGGAAGAAAAGTTATTAAACCATGGTTCTCATTATTTCCAATATCGCGTAAAATTTATGATGAACGGAAGATGATAAATTTCAGTAATAAGTTATTACTTCATTGTAAAGGCCTAACCGCAGATTCACCAACAGACGTCTGGTACTCCCTGGTCTTTGTTTGGGAAGAGTTGGGGTTTGTTAATCATAACGCAATTGTAGGTTCTTTTCCTCTGCAACTCACGAGGCACTTTTAAAATGCTCGCAACGAGGAATGTTGTTAAGATGAGTCGCTATATTTTATATTTTGATAGATACTACTTTCCTCTTGGTAAGGGTACACGAGACTTTAGCTATGATAGCAGCTCTTCCAGGAGAAGGACACTCCAAAATCAAACCATTGTTCCCTAGTCTTGGGTAGTACCATAGCTTCTGTACCATGGCCTTCCACTGTCTTCGATTAAAGTTCTCTTGCTTGAGGGTACACTTTAATGCTGTTACGGTTCTTGAAATATCTTATTTTGATTATTTATTCTCTTGAAGTTTATCTAGTTCCTTATTTCCTTTCCTCACTGGGCTATTTTTCCCTGTTGGAGCCCTCGGGCTTATAGAACCTTGCTTTTCCAACTAGGGTTGTAGCTTTGCTTTTAATAATGAAAATAATAATAGAAAGTCTTTATCAGTTTACAGGTATATATATATCATAGTTCTTTATATATTCACCAGTTATTTAATTTGATACGTATATTATTAATTCATTACACAATGAAATCTCAACTTTTTCATTCTTTATAGAATCTGAAAATTCTTGTCATAGTATGCATCAATGATGTTTGAACTTTATATATTTGATTGATGCGAAGTCACTGAATAGGAATAGATCATTTAAATCTCACTTAAAAGCACAAACGTCATTTATATAGATTCTCCTTCAATATTAATTCATTGAGATTCTATGAGTCTTCAGAACTAAACACCAGGAAACCTTAAATGAATCAATCGATCAGAATTAAACAGTAGACATATCTTACTTTCATATCCTCACCTATATGAGTAGAATTCTTTATCTTTTTTTATAAGGGACGAAATCCTATGATGAAGAGTTGACAATGGTAGTGAAAATTAACATTAATTTATATATTCAACACTTATTGTGCATTCGCCTT
>NC_090761.1:54706204-54726204 GCF_036898095.1 Palaemon carinicauda | reverse complement strand
ATAACGCCATGTTAACATAATCAATCAAGCAATCAATCAAAGCGTAAAATAGATTATTATACTTTTTCCAACCCTTAATTAAATAATACCAGCTTGATCATAGCGAACCATTTATTAAATTTAAAGGAGGCTAATATTAACCACCCTGTCAATCATTAAGACGTCTAAGACTTAACTGAATAAACACGTGTAATCTTCGGGACACAACTGGATAGGTAATTAAGGTTATCTGAGATTAGGCGACCTTTATTAGAGAGTTTTTTTGTATACAGGTAAGTTGTCCCAGAGGTATCTCTGCTAAGAACTTTCTAATCAAATGTAAATTTTGATGCGTTAAAATTATGTTTTTAGCAAGGATGATGTTACTGATGTCAGTAGTATTGACGATGTGTTGTTATTATTATTATTATTATTATTATTATTATTATTATTATTATTATTAGTGTACGCGACCTGTTACACATGAATGCTAGATATTTAGATAGATATGCACACACTCACCCCCCCCCCTCCCCTCTCACCAGAATATGACTACCCTCTCACCTTCCTACCCGAGGACGGGGAGAGATCTAAATAGTTATACGTCTGGTAATGCCGCTGAGCATGGCTGGTTATATATATATATATATATATATATATATATATATGTATATATATATATATATATATATATATATATATATATATATATAAATATATATATATATATATATAAACACTTGTTCTTTATTATGTAGGGGAGGTTATTATTATTATTATTATTATTATTATTATTATTATTATTATTATAACTGCTAGTTTTATTATTATTATTATTATTATTATTATTATTATTATTATTATTATTATTATTATTAATGGACAACCATTCACACGACTTACCTAAAAGACCATAGTATGGAAAGTTAATTTTGAAAAGGAGTTGTGAAATTAGAGAAAGAAATCGTTGATGTATAAAAAATGAAAATTAACAAACAAACATTTGTTGACATTCATAAATGATAATTAGCAATGATCTTGCGAGTAAATTAACAATTTAAGACATTGGGAATATTCACACTTGTATATTTGCAGACTTCATTGAAAATGAAAACAATTCAGTCGAATGAAATCAAATTGACAATTTTTAATTAAATAATATTCTGAACTGTTTCTGAAGTCTGGAGATGATGATGGCTAACGGATGAGATTTTGATGAATAATTAAAGAAACTTCGATGATATAATTGTTTTACCCACAGTGACTCTGTGAAAAAAAAAATGAAAAATCAACTGCATCCTCTTCTTGTCTGATAAAGGTACAAGTTTTATCTGATAGAGCTGGAGGAATTTAACAAAAAATACGAGGTTATTGCCAAATACCATCTTTAATGAAACATATTTTTTTTCCGTCATAACCAGAATATATAGATGTAAATCCAAATAGGGTAATAGAATTGGAAATCTTGAAGAGAACATGCAAAGTTTTATGCTAATTACCTCTAGAATATTAATGAATAATTTGTTGTCGGGGTTCTTATATTCTAACAACATATTTGAATGTTAAATTCTATCACCACGAGGTCAGGTATAATTACTTTTTAGTGACAATGCCTAATTAACTTTTTCGTACCTCATTAAGCCTTTTAGTGTATTGAATTTTCAGCTAAATTTGGCAGTCTTTTCCATTATTATAATGACTGAACAGGATATTCCAGTCTAAGAATGCAGTCCTCCCCCCCCCCTGCGACATAAAAGGAAATCTGTATCATCGTTACCGAATGTCTACCTGTGCGATATTTAATGTTTGCTTTGTTGGAGATTACTCTAAGTATCCTAGAAAGTAAGGGAAAAGAATAATTATATTCATAAGTATTTTAATTAGATAGCGCTTCATTTTTTCTAGATTTTTTTTTTTTTTTTTGCGTAGGTTTATTTGAAAGTTCCCTCTGAGAAACTGATCTTTTTCAACAAAAACATCATCAAATGCCGCTCATGAATGGCAGAGGCTACGGACGGTGACATTGCCCTATCGAGCAGGACAATGTCCCAGAGACTGACCCTATATACCTATGATCAGCGCCCATGCCCCCTCTCCATCCTAGCTAGGACCTAGGAGGGCCAGGTAATGGCTGCTGATGACTCTGCAGGTAGACCTGTAGGCTCCCTCAAACCCCACATCCTTAGCTCACAAGGGTGGCGAAGTTGCAGTGACCAAAGAAACTAATGCGTTTGAGCGGGACTCGAACTCAGTCTGGCGTTCACCAGTCAGGGATTTTACCACATCGGCTACAACCTTCACTAGATTTAAGGGGTCAGACAGGTCTGGGATTTGGCTAGTTTTCATCACTACGCTGGCCAGTGCGGATTGATGATATTAGTTGGTTTTCTTATTATAACTCACAGAAAAACAGCCTAGTATGGGCGGCCCCGACTAGTACAGGTTTGCTGATTATGGTAATACGCAAACCTTTTCACCACGTTAAGGTATCCCCACGCAGAAAGTTTTTTTTTTTTTTTTTCAATACACTGGCAGTAAAAACAAATACAATAGAATCCTCATATGTAAATCACAGTGTGTATAAATCTATTTTTTCGGTATGTTACACAGCCTTGGGTAGTGAAATTCTGCCCTCAACCATCAGAACATTCTTAACATGAAAATATACTTGATATGTAACGTGCACTACTCTTTGCTAAAATTACTTCATTATTGACACAATTTTTATGGGATAGGTTCAATAACCGTGATGTGTTTTCGAGACTGGTAAATAGCAATTTAACTTCATTGATTTATCTTTGAAAAATAAGTTTCATTTATATTGGCTTGGCTAAGACTGTGCGATTCATGAAATGGTGAGAACAATAATAAAGGAAAATATACAGCTAGCTTATCCATAAGCATTTTCAATATATGCCCGCAACTTTCCTATTTTATAAGATAATAAATCTTACTAATCATGAGCATAGCAAGTTAATGTTAATGAAGTCCTATCAAATTAATTTCCAGTGAACATTGGAGTGCTGCAAGGGAATGTGTTGTCACCAATGTTGTTTATCCTCCTCATGGATTTTTTAATGCATAGAACAGTTGGGGATGGTCGAGAAGGATTGCACTGGATTAGTAACAGGAAATTAGCTGACCTAGAGTATGCTGATGGCGCTGTCCTTATTAGCAGGACACATTGGGGCTTGCAAAGCTTGTTTACCAGTATGCATAAGATATCGCATGAAGTTGGGCTCAAGATGAATAGAAGAAAGACAGAAAAGATAATAACGGAATATGGAATGGAAGATGAAATATCATTGGAAGGAGAAAGGATTAATGAGGTGGAATCATTTAAATATTCAGGAACGATGATCTCTAATACAGGATTTTTAGAATTTGTGTTTAATGAAAGATTGAAAAAAGCAAATCAGACAATGGCAAGGATAAGTAAAATTTGTAAATCAAATCGCCTGAAGTTACATATAGAGATCACTCTGTATATCAGTTCTGTGAGATGGGTATTAATGTATGGACATGCGTCGTTGTATGACTATGAAACAATATCCAACAGAGTTTGTAGATTTTGAGAACAAAAGCCCTCAAAAGAATATTGGAAGTTAAATGGCAGGACGGGATTAGAAATGGAACCATAAGAGAGATTACTAGAGTGCCATATGTGCAGGAGTTCATGGTGAGGGGTAGATGGAGATGGTTTAGGCATGTTTCTCGAACTTCCCAAGAGAGATTAGTTCACCAAACATTCATCTCAGCTCCTCAAGGCACTAGAAGAGTTGGAAGACCCAGGCTACATGGCTGAGGACTATGAAGCGTGAAATAGATGATAACTGGAGAAGTATTGATTTAAAGGCTCAAGATAGAGACAACTGGCGAAATCTAACCAAGGCCCTTTGCGTCAATAGGCGTAGGAGGAGATGATGATGATGAATTATTTATGAAGACTGCTAGTCGTGGAATAGTAACAAGAAATAGAGGCCCACATAAATGAAATGTACAATTATTAAAATTGTCACGTTTTTCAAGATAACCTCACCTGGTGGAAAAAATAACAGCCATTGCTGTTGTATAATCTCTTGTCCTTACAACCACATAAACATAAGAATTTCCCTGAAAAGGGAAGCATAGCATTCGTGTTCTAGCAACAATAAAACGTCCTGGGGTCTTATACATTATACGGTCCTATAAATTATAGCGTTTCTGTTCATTCTTTCGGAACAATGATGGACGAAGCCCTGGAAGGAGGAGGGAACGGCTTCTTTAATGACCGTCTATCATCACGATAAGTCATTAAAAGTTGGCTGTAGTTGCCCTGATGTGACACCTTGGGCGGTATGTAATTCCTGGCCACACGCGGTTCAGAACGCTTCCCTCTATGGTGGCTCGGTGTTTCATTATTTTTTTTCTTCGTAAGTGGGCCGTTTAGAGGGATTTTTCATTAAATGGTAACTTTTATTGATCATGAGCATACCACATAGCTGTAATCGCATACCTTACGTAATGTCGTCAGTAATTTCGCAGCAATGAGACGCTATATACCTTGAATATTAAAGACCACACACAACGACTCGTTACCTCCAACGAAGTTGGAAGGAGGTTATTTTTACGCTCCCGTTTGTGTTTGTAATTTGTGTGTGTGTGTGTTTGTTTGTGAACAGCTTCCTTGAAACAATTTTCATGGTAGAGTAATGACTGGAGAGATTAACTGTTATGTAAAAAGCTGGAAATGATTAAATTTTGGAAGGTTAAGGTCAAAGGTCAATGTCACGGTCAAGAAAAATGAAGAGAAATAAATTGCCGCTGCGGAGGTCTGCGCTCTACTGAGCGCCCCTCTAGTTGATATTGTGTTTACTTGATCCATAAAAGTTGTTACTGTCTTCGTGGTTCTTTTATTTTGTGTTTGTATAGTTTACATTTACTGTTTGTTTCACGATTGATCAATATCCTTATTAATTAACTTTGGACATTAATGTATATTAGGGCTGTGGCAGCCTATTGGAAAAGTTCTTTCCTGGTGGTCTGTTAGACTGAGGTTCGAGTCCCGCTCAAACTCGATAGTTTCTTGTATGGTCTGCAACCTCACCATCCTTATGAGCTGAGGATGTGGTGTTTGAGTTAGCCTATATATGTTTACTTGCTGAGTCATCAGAAGCCATTGCCTGGCCCTCCCTGGTCCTAGCTTGTGTGGAGAGGGGCTGGGACGTGGAATTGTCCTACTAGCTAGGGCATTTTCAATGTCCCTTGCCTCTGCCATTCATGATTGGCCTTTAAACCTTAAACCTTTAACAGAAGTTTTCTTAAAAATCCTTAAGTTGAGAAACTTAGCGAAAACATTGCTTCATGCTTTCCTCTTGATTTAAGATGTCATAGACCTGCATATTTAACTAATAAAAATTTATCAAATCTAATTTAATGTATAAACGATGTCGAAACAAATTAGTTTGAAGGCATATTAGTTTTCGAGTTTGAGCAACAGATCCGAATATTGCCAAATGAAATTTATCATTAAAAAAGAAAAGGATTTAATAAACATTACTTACATATCATCATCATCATCATCATCATCTCCTCCTAGGCCTATTGACGCCAAGGGCCGTGGTATGATTTCGCCAGTCGTCTCTATCTTGAGCTTTTAATTCAATACTTTCCCATTCACTATCTCCTACTTCGCGCTTCTTAGTCCTTACCCATGTAGGCCTGGGTCTTCCAAGTCCTCTAGTGCCTTGTGGAGCCTAACTGAACGTTAGGTGAACTAATCTCTATAAGGGAGTGCGAAGAGCCTGCCCAAACCATCTCCATCTACCCCTCATCAGGATTTTATCCACATAGGGCACTCGAATAATCTCTCTTATAGTTTCATTTCTAATCCAGTCCTGCCATTTAACTCTCAATATCCTTCTGAGGGCTTCGTTCTCAAATCTACTAAATCTATTGGAGATTGTTTCATTGTCATCTCATGTCCATAGAGTAACACCAATCTCACTAAACTGATATATAGTCAGATTTTTATATTTAATTTCGGACGATACTTACATTTGCTGCATATTAATCATGTTCTTTTTTTTTCTACCCGTAATTCTTATGATGCACTGGGAGCAGTAATTGCTTCCTCTAGAATCTTTTAATATGAAAGTTAAGTTGCTTTTAAGACTTGCAAAAACATAGCAAGACATGGCTGACAAATAAGGGAATCAATTTTGCATTTACCATTTCCTTTAGCCATTAAAAACTTTTTATTTCCCAATTTTTCTTCTCAAGAATCTCATTAACAAGGCCATTAAGGTCATTCATATTGATTCTGTTTTTATTTGTGGTATAATTACTGCCATGGTTTTATCACAACTCTATTATTATTATTATTATTATTATTATTATTATTATTATTATTATTATTATTATTATTATTATTATTATCTGACTAAAAGAATCATCCAGCAAGAAAAAAATCATTATGGTTATTATTTTATTATTATTTAATATAGAAAAAAAGTTGAAAATATATTTTTTACACCTCTTAAATTGTAGTATTCATCCGAGTTTTGAATACTGCTCATATATTCCTCATTCTTCTTCTTCTTCTTCTTCTTCTTCTTCTTCTTGTTCTTCTTCTTTTTCTTCTTCGAAAGGGTTGTTTTTTGGAGCCATGACTGTTCTTGCATCTTCTCTTGATCCCCGCCCTCTCAGCTGCAAGGTGGCGTCACCTCCGGCAACTTCGTAACACCCGTCAGTGTGCCTTTTCCCACATTTACTCAGAGGAATTATGTTATCTTATATTAATGTCAACCTTTTATATTTCTTTTCCTGATTCCTTTAATTTTGAACTTGCTTCCTTTAAAGGCAAATCTACGCTACCGATCGTAGTTGATCACAGCTCACTTTACCTCTACTAATCTTGCTTGAGGGTACACTCAAGCACACTATTCTATCTAATTTCTCTTCCTCTTGTTTTGCTAAAGTTATTATAGTTTATATAGGAAATACTTATTTTAATGTTACTCTTCTTAAAATATTTTATTTTTCCTTGTTTCCTTTCCATACTGAGCTATTTTCTCTGTTGGGGGCCCAGGGCTTATAGCTTCCTGATTTTCCAACTAGGGTTGTAGCTTAATAATAATAATAATAATAATAATAATAATAATAATAATAATAATAATAATAATAATAATAATAATCGTTTCTTCAGGTCTGGACTAGGAAAGGAAATTACAGATAGTCCCCCGAGACCCCCCCCCCCCTCTCTCTCTCTCTCTCTCTCTCTGCCTGGTAGAACCTGTTCTTAATGTCCTTATTCTTTATCAAGCCTTTTTATAACCCAGCGATCGTAAAGCAGTGAGTTGATGTTCGATATAAAGTCAGTTCGTGAGTGAACGATCGCTTTTATATAGTCTTGTGGTGGTCTTTCTTAACTACATTAGTTTTATGCGAATTATTCTTTTATTTTTTTGTGAGGTTTTTATTGAAGGATTCGCGTATATAGACATATGCATACATGTGTGTATATATATAGAGTATGTAGGTATGTATGTATATACATACACATATATGTATATATGGGTGTGTATGTGTGTATATATATAATATGTATATATATATATATATATATATATATATATATATATATATATATATAAATATATATATATATTTATATATATTTATGTAAATATATATAATTATATAATTAAATTTATATTTTTGGGCTCAAGCCATGTTGTCCTGATGGAAGTTCCTATAGGGTAGCTTCCTAGGGTATATTAAAACTACGGCGATATTCCCAGAGAATTTACCTTAAGGTACCCAGAATTCTAACTCCTGGAGCGAATATCCCTAATGAAAGGGATATCGCGACATATCAGAGGACGTATTCTTGACACGCCACATGGCAATATGCACCCCAAACAGAGATAACACATCGAGGGGTCAATTGGCAAGAAACGAAAACGGGAAAGAAAAAGGGGCGGCCGCTCCCAAGGCTCCCTCCTCTCCAGTTTCGTAAGCGTGCCTGGCGCCAATCCTGGCGCCATCTGTATTCCTTTTTGTGTAGCTTAACAACTCGGTGTTTTTTCCTGTGTTTCTCGCAGATCTTGGATTTATTCAGCTTTTCATGGCTTCTCAAACTTCGTCGGCCTCTGATAAGTTGAGTACCATTTCTTTTATGTATAAATGTAGGCTCTTGGTAAATTTTTGAGTGATTAATAGTATTAATCTTTGTTACAAGAGCCGTTGCCTACCGGAGGCGTCATGGACGCTGTCGCTCGCTAGGTATGAGTTTTAGTTAGCCAGAGCGACATTCCCGGTTGTTTTGCTTTAATAAATTTTAGCTATTTAGCGTTACATAGGATTTCCTTTTGTGCGTTTAGTATTATTTTGGCGAAGTATTCGCCAACTCTGGCCTATGCTAGGCCATGTAGCCTAGTCGTTTGGTCCTAGTACTTCCTGCATGATTTTGGTTTTCCGAGTGTTTTTAAAATTTTATTGAAGCTTTAGGCTGTTTTTTATACATTTAAGATTATGTTGAATATTTCCAAGATAGTATACTGAGTTTCGGTGATTTAGGTAATCGATTCTCTTGGTGCCTAGGCTAAGTTGCTTATGGAGCCTTAGCATACTTTCTCATACTCCCCGGTTGCTTTCTTTTCTTCGGAGAAGGTATGCAATCCCTTTCCCTCTGTTTAAGCCTTGGGCTTATCCCTAAGTGGTTTATCTGAATTAACTTTCGATAAAATTATACTGGGGTGTTACTGTACCTCCCTGTTCCAGTAAGTCTGGTTTCGGAGAGGGACAGAACAACAGAGTTTTTTAGTCTAAGTCTGTGTTTGTCTGGCTTGGGGTAGAGTCTCCCTCGCTGGCCTGACACAGACATAGGAGGCTTAACCTCCTTAGGTCACTACCGAAGGTTTCTGTACGAGATGATTCCTTCTTTTGTGATCTAGCAGACTAGTCCTTGTTGCTGTTCTCGGTGGGAGGATAAGATCGTTTCCCTGGGAGTAGCAACACCTTCCTTGCTTTGGTTCATTGGGAGCTGGCAAGTATTGCTGGCGTCCCTCCTTGGATCTCCCTTAGGCTAAGATGAGTTTTCTTGGCTGCGGGTGATCCTTCACTAAAGCAAGGTTGGTAGGACCCTCTTTTGTCCCTTCCCCCTCTATCTCTGTAATGGCCTAGCCTTTACAGTACTGTACGTCATTCTACATCTGGACCTAGGATAGGTTAGGATATGGAATTGACTCAGTCCCTTGCCGGCCGGCAGAGTCTGCCGGCTGGCAAGGGTCTTCTGCTTTGAGTGCTGCCCGGACCTCCCTTGGTCCCTCATCCATGCCTGCCTGTAGAGCCAGACGGCATTGGTCAGGAAGCCTGAATTAGATTCTCCCCTTCCTTATATGCACTTATTCGGATTGCCGGGCTTGGAGGTAGTTTACGCTCTTATCCCGGCATCCATTCTGTTTTCTTCTAGTGCTGTACCCAACCCGGCTGCCGGTCTATGAGGCCGGAAGCCGGGCAGTCGTAGTCCTCTGGTTCTTTTGCTGCTGGCTGGCATCGGTTGTTTACCTTTGCCGGCCGGCTAATGTCAGCCCTTGTCTGCCGGTCGCTAGGAGCAGTGGCCGGCAGCCGGGTGCTACCTTGTGTAGCCTACATTGGCTGTTTGCCGGCCGGCACATGCATTTGAACCAGCGTTCTGCTGCCTTATAGCTGTTAAGTAGTATACTTTAAAGCTAGTTATGGTGTGTGCCGGCCGGCACATAACCTTCTATACTGTACCAGTATTCTTCAGTATAACATATACTGTAGGAAGAAAACTATAGTATAAGTTTTGGTACAGCACTGTGTGTTCTAACACTTTTGTGTTGTCTTGCACAGCCCTTTGCTGTTGCCTTATAGATAAGAAAGTGAGTTTTTTCTTGTCTATTATCCGGGATTTTAAAATCATTGCTTAGGTGTGAGCTCCACCTGTTTCCTCTGGAAACTTCTCATTGGTTATTCTAGAAGAGATTAACCATACGATTTTGTTATCTGGAAGGCTGCAGCAATTGGTTGTGGGGGAAAACACAAGTGTGTGTTTCCTTTCTGATTTGTTATGGTAACTGTGCATATCCAGTGATACGTAGTTCACTTGATACTCATGGAAATTTCTTCTCTTTGCAGTAGGTACGTCTTAAGTGCGGAAGTGCTTTGTGCAACGTCCGCAGTAAGAACTTCTGCGGACATGAGTTATGTAGGAGGCACGCAGCATGCGCTGTCTCCAAGGGTGATCTCCGGTATTGGGACCCCCAGGTATGTACCGTGTGCTCTAACCTGATTACTGAGGCTTTTGATTCCCCTAGGACATCGGAATCAAGGGATATAGCTAGGGAGAAGCTTCGCACCTGGGTAAGGGGCTTCCAGAAGAACACCTCTGGACCTTATCTTCCAAGTGAGAAGATGAGGGCTTACCTTTTCCCTAGGGCATCAGTTGATGCAGTGATTCCCCAGCCTCAAGAGGAGATCCCCCTAGTTCAGATCCAGGTGGATGTTGAAGTGGCGGTCGCCTTGCAAGACATCCAGTTGGACGACAGGATGTCAGATACGTCCGAGCGTTTGGAGGAAGACCTCCTGGCAGGAGGCCAGGATGAAGATCAAGCCCCAGACATTGTATAGGAAGAAGCCGACGAGGTGTCGGCTGCTCCGGTTCTGATCCCTGAACCTATTCCCTCAATATCGTCCGCCCTCCCAGTAGAGCTGGGACAGGCCCTCTCCTCCATTGTTGGAATGATCCAACAAATGCAGAAGGAGAATCAGGAGAAGGCGGCTGCAATGGAACTGCAAATGCAGAGGCTTGCAGCATCACATGGGCCCCAGAAAAGGCTCAATGTGAAAGACCTTCCCTTGTGGGCAGATGCGAACCCATGGAGGTATGCTGAGCACATGCCGATGACGACTGGAAAGATCGTCATCTCGGATAAGTTGGGTTCAGTTCCCCTAGAGGAGGTGGAATTCTGGCCCAGCAAGGGGTCATATCCGGACTGTTATGTCCGGCTGAGGAAGGAACCAGCTTCAAAGGAGGAGACAGAGCCGAAGGAGGTCATAGTGATGGACCATGCTAAGGCTCAAGCTTTGCTTTCATCCTCGATGAAAGAGAGGGGCTTCACGAACTCAAAGGTAGCTGCATTGAGTAAGAAGCTCCCTTCTTTTGTGTCCTCTCCTGCTAGAGCCTTCCCCTTTTTACAAAAAGGGTTTGCGGCTGTACTAAAAACAGTCGAGGCCGGCAAGCCTTGCCCCTCCCTGGAGGAGTGTAAACCCTTGTCGCTGGCCCTGCCTATGGACCACAAAGACTGGAAGGACGTCCATCTTACCTTCTCATTTGGGAAGTTGGAGGCTGATATTGCCGGACGTCAGTTCGGCGAGGACCTCCCTAAACTGTCTGACTTTCTTTTGCGGAGAGAGCTCGAGACAAAAGAAAGACTGGCTGCCTCAATGTCTCTTCAGACTACTCTTGAGACGATGGCAAGTGACCCCAAGGTCCATGAAATGTTCATGGTAGTGGCCAAGACTCATCTGGCCACACTGACAAAGGATCTTTATAGCTTCGTCAGGGCGAGGAGAGCTTGTAGGGAGTTCGTGTTCACCTCGGCTACGGTGAGGCACGAGCCAAGGAAACTAATCTCCTCCAACATTTGGAGCAAAGACCTTTTCCCTACCGAATTGGTCAAAGAAGTTGTTGATAGGGCCGCCACGGAGAATAGATACCTTCTCCAAAAGTGGGGCCTGGCTATCAAAAGAAAGTCTTCCTCGGATGAGGGTCCTCAACCAAAGAGGAAGACTATGAGGACTAGGCTACCATCTTGGCCAGCCAAGCCTCTTAAACAGCAACAGCAACTGCAATTGCCATTGCCTTCAGTGCCCCAGATGGTGGCACAAACCCCGACCACGTTCCAGTGGGTACCCCAGGCCGTGTCGACACAGTCCACGGCATTCACCCCAACGTTCGAAGGGCAGTCTACTTCCTTTCGAGCAAAGCCTAGAGGAGCAGCCAGAGGCTCGTCTAGGCGCCCCTCAAGGGGAAGGGGATTCAGGGGTGGTCGCGGTCAGGGAGGCAAGACCTCAGGACGGCAGTCCAAGTGAGATGATGCCGGTAGGAGGGAGACTTCAGAATTTTCGGGATCGGTGGACCTTCGATCCCTGGGCCCACAGCCTACTCAAGAACGGACTGGGCTGGAGCTGGTACAGCACTCCACCCCCGTGCCCTCGGTTTTTCCAACACTCCACCCCCGTTCTGGAGGAGTACGTTCAAGAACTGTTGGAGAAAAAAGTGATCCGAAGGGTGAAGTCCATCAAATTCCAAGGGAGGCTGTTTTGTGTTCCCAGGAAAGACTCGGAAAAGCTCAGAGTCATTCTGGACTTGTCGCCACTCAACAAGTTCATAGTGAATTGCAAATTCAAGATGCTAACACTGCAACACGTAAGGACCTTACTGCCCAAGAGGGCATATTCCGTCTCCATAGACTTGTCAGACGCCTATTGGCACGTTCCAATCAACCGTCGACTCTCCCCCTACCTAGGGTTCAGGCTACAACGAAGACTGTACGCCTTCAGAGCCATGCCATTCGGGCTAAATATAGCCCCAAGGATTTTCACGAAGCTTGCGAGCGTAGCTCTCAAACAATTACGCCTAAAGGGAATTCAGGTAGTAGCCTACCTGGACGACTGGCTGGTGTGGGCAGCATCCGAGACAGAATGCTTGCAAGCTTCCAGTCAAGTGATCCAGTTCCTAGAGTATCTAGGCTTCAAGATCAACAGAAAAAAGTCTCGACTTTCTCCATCTCAAAAGTTCCAGTGGCTGGGAATCCACTGGGACCTAATGTCACACCATTTCTCCATCCCGGCGAAGAAAAGGAAGGAGATAGCGGGTTCTGTCAAGAGACTTCTAGATTCCGAAAGGATATCAAGACGCGAACAGGAGAGGGTACTGGACTCTCTCCAGTTTGCTTCGGTGACAGACCCAGTGCTAAGAGCACAGCTAAAGGATGCAACCGGAGTTTGGAGAAGTTATGCATCAAACGCGCGAAGAGATGTGAGAAGACCAGTTCCGCTTCGGCTACGTACTCTTCTCAGGCCTTGGTCCCAAGCCAGACATCTAAAGAAGTCGGTTCTTCTTCAGCCACCTCCCCCGTCAGTGATGATTCACTCAGACGCCTCGAAGGAGGGATGGGGAGGTCACTCTCATCGGAAAAAAGTCCAGGGGACTTTGTCCAAGCTATTCAAGACCTTTCACATAAACTTTCTAGAAGCTGTGGCAGTGCTCCTTACCTTAAAGAAAGTCTCCCCGCGTCACTCGATCCACATAAGGTTGGTGATGGACAGCGAGGTAGTTGTGAGATGCTTGAATCGACAAGGATCGAGGTCACCACCTCTCAACCAGGTGATGTTGGCCATCTTCCGATTGGCGGAAAAGAAGAAGTGGTACCTGTCGGCAGTTCACCTTCAAGGAGTCCGCAATGTGACAGCGGACGCTCTATCCAGGTTCACACCGATAGAGTCGGAATGGTCCTTAGACGCAGGATCATTCTCCTTCATTCTGAATCAAGTCCCAGAACTGCAGATAGACCTCTTTGCGACGAAAGACAACAAGAAGTTGCCCCTGTACGTGTCCCCGTACGAGGACCCCTTAGCGGAAACAGTGGACGCGATGTCCCTCGACTGGAACAGATGGTCCAAGATTTATCTGTTCCCTCCTCACAACCTTCTGTTGAGGGTCCTCAACAAACTGAGATCCTTCAAGGGGGTAGCGGCAATAGTGGCCCACAAGTGGCCGAACAGCGTGTGGTTCCCCTTGGCATTGGAACTACGGCTGAAGTTTGTACCGCTACCAGATCCAGTTCTGACCCAGCGAGTCCAGAAGTCGACTGTCTGCGCTTCATTACAGAAAACCCGGACCCTGCAGCTCATGATTTTCTCTCCCTAGCGGTGAGAAAGCGTTTCGGGATTTCGAAAGCCAGCATAGACTTCCTAGAGGAATATAAGTGCAAATCTACTAGAAGGCAATATGAGCCATCTTGGAGAAAATGGGTGGCTTTTGTCAAGGCGAAGAATCCGCAGGAGATCTCGACAGACTTCTGCTTATCTTTCTTCATCCACCTCCATGGTCAAGGGTTGGCAGCTAACACGATTTCGGCGTGTAAGTCTGCTTTGACAAGGCCCATTCTATATGCCTTCCAGGTCGACCTCGGTAACGAGATCTTTAATAAAGTTCCGAAAGCCTGCGCTACGCTCAGACCTTCAGCACCTCCAAAGCCCATTTCATGGTCTTTAGACAAAGTTCTTCATTTCGCTTCTCTGTTGAGCAATGAGGAGGGTGCGTTAAAGGATTTGACCCAAAAAGTTATTTTCCTATTTGCACTCGCGTCCGGGGCCAGGGTTAGTGAGATTGTAGCCCTCTCGAAAGAGGAAGGTCGTGTTCAGTTCCTGGATGGGGGAGAACTGAACCTGTTTCCGGAGCCTACTTTTCTCGCCAAGAATGAGTTACCCACCAACAGGTGGGGTCCCTGGAGAATCTGCCCTCTGAAAGAAGATGCATCTCTATGTCCAGTAGAATGCCTAAAGGTCTATCTTCATAGAACTTCAGACTTCAAGGGTGGTCAACTATTCAGGGGAGAAATATCAGGCTCAAATTTATCACTGAATCAACTCAGGGCGAAAAAAAAATCGCATATTTTATTCGCAGAGCGGATCCTGACAGTACACCCGCAGGTCACGATCCGAGGAAAGTTGCTTCATCCTTAAATTTCCTTAACCCTGGATAGGTACGGTCCTCGGACACCCCTTTAAGGGTATACTCGGACGCGAACGACCCCGACGCCAAAAAAAATTCTTGAAAAATCAGTTTTTGCAGTAACCTCCTTTTTTCTTTTGCCAAAAAAAACTTCAATGAATGCTTAAAACAACTGTAAAGATAAATACTACTCATCTGCAGAAAAACTATTTATTATAAATATTTTACAAAATTAAGTAGAAAAAAAAAAGACCTGACATAAAAATTCATAAAAAAAAAGTTTATACATATATAAACAAATCCTTTTAGGAATTGATTCTTGAATGTTTAGGACACATCTTGATGTATTTTGGATGAAGTCAGACCCATGGAGGTGAAGATCTGAAATGAGAAAAAAAGGGTAACTTTTTTTGGCCAAAAAAAATTGTCCAAATTTCATGAATTTTTTTGGGTACCCAAATGAAATAGGAAGTGGCTAATTTTTTTAGGGAATAAACATATGTTATCCTAAAATAGAAATATGTAAAAAAATCTTCATTATTTTGTAAATTACATTTATATCAGGGGCCATATCTAAAGGTAATTTTTTGAGTACTTGGAAATTTCGTAAAAAAATACATATATTTTATATATAATATGATATTTATGCAGGTAAAAATATACCAAAATATCACAAATTTTATAGGGAACAAGAATATATATAGATAGGGCAGCTTACGCTTCGGATATGTCCACAAAATGGCCGCCAACCACACTGACTCAGACTCCCTAATCTGCCACTTGAAATGTAGGAAGGGTATGTCAATTTCAAGGTGTTATTTACTAATCTAATTATTATTGGATATGCATAAAAATTGTATGGTGGGTTGCTGGATAATTGTCGATTATTTTACGATTATAAAATTAAAATTCTGACCCAAAAAAATTTTTTTGAAGGGAAATAAAATCGAAAAAAAAAATGTAAAACAATATTTTAGCTAAAAAAATTTGATGATATTCAATCAAAAAAAAAGTAAACAAAATTTTCCGACAAATAAACATCTAGAGGAATCATTACTCTGTGGTAGTTCCTTTGTACGTAGTAATTTTGAAAGAATTGGGAAAAAACGAAAAAATGGCAATCACCGGAAAATCGAACACATACCTATATATACGCCATATCTGGCTAAAAAAAAGATAGGCATGGGTAGCCAGATCATCTAGAAACACTTTCCAACACTATAAAAATATAAGTTTTGCGACACTACTTGCCAATTCCTTACGGTAACATGACTAAGCAAAAAAATGCAAAACAAATAAAAAGGGGCACTCGTGGAAAAATGGCCATTCTAATATACGGCATTTCAGAAAAAAAAAATTTCAGCCACGTGCTAGGCAAACCATCAAGGCATATTTTCCGACAAATAAACATATAAATGAAATATTACTCTGTGATAGTTCCTTAGTACGTAGTAATTTTGAAAGAAATGGGAAAAAACGAAAAAATGGCAATCACAGGAAAATCGAACACATACTTATATATACGCCATATCTGGCTAAAAAAAAAATAGGCATGGGTAGCCAGATCATCTAGAAACACTTTCCAACACTATAAAAATATAAGTTTTGCGACACTACTTGCCAATTCCTTACGGTAACATGACTAAGCAAAAAAATGCAAAACAAATAAAAAGGGGCACTCGCGGAAAAATGCCCAACATTCTAATATACGGCATCTCAGATAAAAAAAAAAGACATGCACGTGTTAGCCCAACCATCAAGGCACACTTTCTAACACATAAACATGAAAAAAAAATCAATAATATACGGCAATTCCTTACTACGTAGTAAATTTTTACAAATATTGAAAAAAAAACAGAAATTGGCAACCGTAGTTAAATACCCAATATACCAATAACTACGTCGTATCTGACAAAAACAAAATCACGCATGGGTAGCCAGATCATCTAGACACACTTTCCAACATTAAAAAAGCAAAAGTTTTACGACACTATTTCGCAATATCTTACGGAAAAATGACTTGGCAAAAAAATTAAAAAAAATTAAAAAGGGACACTCGCGGTAAAATGCCCGACATTCTAATATACGACATCTCAGATAAAAAAAAAGACATGCACGTGTTAGCCCAACCATCAAGGCACACTTTCTAACACATAAACATGAAAAAAAAATGAATAATATACGGCAATTCCTTACTACGTAGTAATTTTTACAAATATTGAAAAAAAAACAGAAATTGGTAACCGCAGTTAAATACCCAATATATCAATAACTACTTCGTATCTGACAAAAACAAAGTCATGCATGGGTAGCCAGATCATCTAGACACACTTTCCAACACTAAACAAGCAAAAGTTTTACGACACTATTTGGCAATATCTTACGGAAAATGACTTGGCAAAAAAATGAAAAAAAATGAAAAAGGGGCACTCGCGGTAAAATGGTCCTCGTGGTGATGAACGACATTTTAACTAAAAAAAAAACATGCACATGGTAGCCAAACAATCCACCAAGACTTTCCACAACTGATAACCTATACAAGTTGCACCATTCTACGACAATTTCATAATACGTAATAACTTTGATAATTATGCAAACTACCTCAGAAGGGTAAACTCGGACGCGAACGACCCCGACGCGTCTCAGAAATCGGGGAAGGAGTACAGCTACAGCAATGCACATCTGGACACTACTAGAGCGTGTAGGGGAGACACCTCCTGCAGGTCGATCACCCACAAATTCAGTCACAGGGGTGAGTCACGTGAGAAAAACCTGTTTTTTTTTGACGCTCGGGGTCGCAAACGACCCACCGTACCTATCCAGGGTTAATGGTATGGATTTTGAACATCTTCGTTCATACACTGGCTGGAAATCTTCCAGAGTGTTCTTTCGTCACTATGCGAAGCAAGTGGAGCAACTAAAGAGTTCTGTGGTAGCAGTGGGTTGCATCGTTAACCCTGCTGTTTAACTCTGCGAGGAACAGTGCTTTTAATTGGGACGATTAATTCCAGGGTGAGTGTGTAGTTACATACTGTGCTACAAACTAAGTGAGGGCACTTAGGTGCCCACGTTGACTGTTCCACTTCCAAAGGTGAACCTAGCATAAGTGCAGACATGTGTGCCGAGCGTTTCTAACGCTAATGTAATTGATTAGTAATACAGACTTTTCTGACCTTGATACCTTGGTATCGTAAAAGTGGCACTAATGTTTTTCTTTCAGATAAACAAGTTTCTGTTTACTATCATACTTATGCTTTAAGTTCTGGTTATCCTCTTCTTATATATATATATATATATATATATATATATATATATATATATATATATATATATATATATATATATATATATATATAATTGTTGCTAACCTGTCTGTTTATTGTCTGTCAATAAACTTGTTCTTGAGAACCTTGCGTCTCCTTCACCTGTGTCAATTTATTGATATAATTGAGCATTCATTCTATGTATATTTATCTGGGATAATTCTAATAGATCGTTCCTGTATGCAAGCTATGTTGCATTGGTTTATGCTTTCCCTTAGCGGGAGGATTCCACCCCATAAGGGGATGGTGGCGGATTTTCAGCTTCCTCCTATGCGGTTATAAACCTTTGTCCAATACAAGTATTGTGCGGAGAACTGGTCGATATTTCATATTGACGCAGTGGTTCTTTACAAACTATGCTTTACTTAATATAGGGTGAGACCACTATATTAGCTTGCCTGGTATTCATACATAGGTATATGTACTCTTCGAGACTTTTCCAGAGTCTAGTAGGACTCTTCCCTGTAGGGGGCAGGAAGCTCTAACATGGTTTATGGTTAGTTGAAAAGATGCATAACGGTAACATCTTAAGTCTCTAGGTCTAGTCAACTGGGAAAAATTACCTCTGGGGAGTACGGCACGTTCTGAGAATCCACAGATATAGTAATGCTCTGGTATACTTCCATCAGGACGACATGGCTTGAGCCCAAAAAACGGATTTTGAGTGAAGCAAAAAATCTATTTTTGGGTGAGATGGCCATGTCGTCCTGATGGACCCGCCCTTCCCTTTCTATGAAAGGGCTGTAGGACCCCTCCCTACATACAGTATTTGTAGCACCTCGTGTACGCTACAAGGAATACAGATGGCGCCAGGATTGGCGCCAGGCACGCTTACGAAACTGGAGAAGAGGGAGCCTTGGGAGCGGCTCCCCCTTTTTCTTTCCCGTTTTCGTTTCTTGCCAATTGACCCCTCGATGTGTTATCTCTGTTTGGGGTGCAGATTGCCATGTGGCGTGTCATACGTCCTCTGATATGTCGCGATATCCCTTTCATTAGGGATATTCGCTCCAGGCGTTAGAATTCTGGGTACCTTAAGGTAAATTCTCTGGGAATATCGCCGTAGTTGTAATATACCCTAGGAAGCTACCCTATAGGAACTTCTATCAGGACGACATGGCCATCTCACCCAAAAATAGATTTTTAGCTTTGCTCAAAATCCGTTATATATATATATATATATATATATATATATATATATATGTATATATATATATATATATATATATATATATATATATATATATATATATATATATATATATATATATATATATGTATATATATATCAAATTAAACATATATATATATATATATGTATATAGTAATTAAATATATATATATATATATATGTATATATATATATTTTATATGTATACATACTGTATATATAGTATATATATATATTATTCACATATACTTGATGAATTTATAATATATACATATATGTATAGTATATGTATGTATGTATGTATGTATATATATATGTATGTATATGTATGTATATATATGTATAGATATATGTATGTATATATAGGGCTATATATATATATATATATATATATATATATATATATATATATATATATATATATATATATATGTCTGTGTATTTGTGAGAATGCTGCGACTCCTTGAGTAGTGCAGCGCTCAGCACATGTTTGGTAGCTCTGGAATCATTTCGTGTTTATAGTGCCTCCAGTTCAAACAGATGTAAAGGGTTATCAGTATCTGCAGGGGTCTTTAAAACGTGCATGAGGCTTTGTGCAATTATTTTTTAGTGTATTTGTGGCATTCAAAACCTAAAGACATCTTTCCGAATCAAGAAAACTCCAGCTATTTTTAAGGAAAAGATGAAAACTGCAACTATGTTGCTCCAGTTTATGTCTGGTACTGACAGCTGTTTTGAACTATAGTAAAATGGGTCTTCGTCAGGGCTTTAGTTGTTGAAAGCC